>NC_043702.1:141986115-142131840 GCF_006229205.1 Suricata suricatta
AAGAAGATGTGGTATATATACACAATGGAGTACTACATGGCAACGAGAGGGAATGACATATGGCCATTTGTAGGAAAGTGGATGGACCTTGAGGGTGTCATGCTGAGCGAAGTAAGCCAGGCAGAGGAGGACAGAAACCATGTTTGCACTCATAGGTCAAACAGGAAACATTCAGAATGATCTAGCTTCAAGAAAAACAAGCAGTTAGTAGTGCTTAAGAAGAATTGATTCAGTATCTAATGGATAGTTGATACCTGTCACAACACAGCATTTTGTATACTGTTAAGTGAAACTACAATACAATCTAAGTTTATTCTGGGAGTGTTTGCTGTATAATTGGATTTAATGAAATGTTTAGAGGTGCAGTAGGCATGACTTTGAGTAGATAATGAAAAAAATGCAAAATGCTAATTGATTCATGATGTGGTTTCATCTTAGCTTGGGCAAACCATGCAGTATTTAATATATAGTAGCAGAATATTTACTATTAAAAATAAAATAAAATAAAATAAAATAAAATAAAAACAAAATATTCACCATAGCTTCTCATTGATAACTCTAGAATGGGAGAGGTTCATTTTTCTAATCCTGGTTTGTATAATCAGGAAGTGTATTTTTGTGGGGCCATATTTAACTGCAATCTTATTTTGCAGAATCCCATAAGTTTTACACTCAACTGCCTCTTACAGATCACACAAACTTTATTGAAACTTGTAACAGAAAAGAACATTTTTGTAGCTATCTCAGAAATCATGCCTTTGTCAGATGAAGTAGTAAGACTTTCTGATAATTTTGGTTAACACTGAAAATGAAAAAGTGCTTTGGACAAGGAAAAAAGTCACATTACTCTAATGACTTATTTAAGTTCAAATAAAATATTACTCTGTTCTTTTAGTATGCCTGATATATTACATAGAAGGAAAAAATAAAATGGTCAATGAAAAATATAAAAAAAATAAATTAAAAAAAAACAAGACATGAGAGGGACGGAGAAAGAGAGAGAGATAACATGTTTAAAATTAAAGGCAAGTATTTATCATCCAAGTGCAAAGTAATTTGAGTCAAATTCTCCTCCAGTGAAGGTAACATAGATGGTAGTAAAGTCTGTCTTATTTCTATGATTATGGGGAGGATTTGCAGACTTCAGATTTTGTGATATTTAGACATGCTCCCCAAATTGGAATACAGGGGGGAAACTGATGCAGAACAATATACTTGCACTGGATAAACAATAGGTAGACAACTAGATATCATGACAAGATGTACTGTCAGGTGCAGAATCAGATCAATTGCAAATAACAATGGGGAAAGAACTGAATCTTGAGGACTACCAGCAGATAAACCTGATGAAATGGAAAAAGACCCACTGGGTGGAGATGGTGGGGAAGCCCCAGCAGAAAGTTGGGATGGAAACAATGAAGTGGTGATGGGGCCTGAACACCCAGATAAAAGTTGCAGTCAGCTTCCCCAAAGTCAGAGAAAATAATAGCAAGAAATAATAGAGTAGAAATGTGGTGGTGTTAGCGGTGATAAGCAGATAATTTGTTACTCTGTACGGCTCTCGGGCCCTTTCCAGAGGCAGGCAGAAGTCCAAGTTCCTGGACTTATCAACCAGTGCAATCAAGAAGAGAAGAGGTAATGCAAAGGGCAGCAAGAATCAGTGTTTGCACTCAAAGGGACCTTAGGAATGATTTAGAACAACCTCCTTTTCCACCACAGCATACTTCTTTGGTTTTCTTCCCACATCACTGGCTATTCTCAACCCTTTCTCTGGTTTCTCTTTCTCTGCTTCTCTTCTAAATGTTGAGTCTGAGATCCTTTTTCTATCTACATGCATTCCCTAAGTTATCCCATCCAGGTCCCTGGATTTAGAGAGCCAAATGCTGATGACTTCCACAACTAGGTTCTCTAGCCTTGACCTCTTCCAACTGAGTACCTTACTTGTTATCTCCACTTGAATGGCTTACAAGCATCTCCAGCATAGCATGTCTGCAACAGAGTTCTTCATTCTGCTTTTTTCCACCAAAACTTAAGCACCATCTTTGATTCCTCTCTCAGTCTCTCTCATACACACACACACACACACACACACACACACACACACAGCACATCCCATCTACTGGCGAGTCATGCTCATTTATTTGTTAGTGACAAATAGTGTCACTATTATATTTCCACTGCCAGCACGTCAATTCAAGTCATCATCAGAGTTCATTGACAGTAACCTCCTAGTGGGCCTTTGTTTCCATTCCTATTCCCCAAAGCTCAATCCTTAAATCCTTAAAATAGTAGAAATTAAATAAATATTTGTTAATCAAGGGGACAGAAAGATTGGATGGGCAGAATTTCCCTGAATTAATAATAATGAGTGAATATAGCTTCACTCCAATAAAAATTTTCAATTTCATAATTTCCCATTGAGCACCCAGTATTTCCACCAGTACCACCATGGTCTCTGACATGACACCATCTCTTCTTGGGGGCCACCTTTACTGTACGTGTGCCTGCACAATAGAAGAAAATGAGCAAATACTCTCTCTTTCCATTTCTCTTTTCTCTCCATTCTGGAACATTATTTCTAAATTGCCATATTAATGTTGCCCCAAATCTGGCCAGTCAGAAACATGTAGATGCTTTAAAATACTGCTCGCCTTTCTTTTGGAAACCAAATGATGCATGCAACCACAAAGTCCCTTAGCTTAAAAGAGAGCAGAGACAATGCTCAGCAGAGGATTTGGGTGATTGTCTCATTCCCATTAATCCCCCTCCCAAACTGGAGCACACAGGTCAGTGGTTATGTCCATAGTTGCATTAAACCCATTAAGCTGGGGATGAGAATGGACGGGAGAGAAAGAGAGAGCGTGTGTGTTTGCTTGTTTATGATGAGTGCTAGGATAGGGGTCTAAAGTGTCTTAGAGACTCTGGATTCTGAATAATATAATGATGTGCACTTCCCCAAGTGTTATCACATTCATTATGCCATTATTCGGCCCAATAATGCTGACACCACTAGTTTCCAGGAAAGGAAACTGAGGCTCAAGGGGTAAAGTAGTGTGCTAAACAGTACAGAGCAATGTTTTATGACAAATTCTGAGTGCATTTTAAAATAAATAGATAGTGAAAACAGCTGGTACCTGTCCCCTGAAAGGAACGAGGTTAAGGGAAAGGTATTTCAGCAAGATTACCTGTGAAACACTAGAAACCAAGGGAACCCCTCCCCATCAAGGAAGCCCCTTGGCTGACACTCCTTCACATGGCCACTGTGAGCCTCTGAAAGGTCTGGGTCAGTCCATCATCGAGCTGTTTTCTAGTGATAGATTTCCCAGTGGGTCTGCAGATTGTCTTTTTGCCTCCTCACCTTACCGGGCTCTTTCTGTGGGTCTGTCCTTGCTGCAGGGACAACCTCACATTCACACTCCCGACCTACCCCAGGGAACAGCTGCTGATTAGATTGTGTGCTCTTCCCACCCACAATCCAATCTGAGGCCGGAGGCACTGTCAGACGGCCCCTCCGTCATCTTCGGCTCTCTCTGCTGTGTGTAACTGTGCAGACAGAGGAAAATGACAGTTTTCATCATTTCCTGCTAAATGATTCAGTGCTGATTCAGCCAGTTTCAACTCCACAGCAATGCAATGAAGAGAAAAAAAAAAAAAAAAGAATAGAAGAGCAAATGCTTATCAACTATTCCGAGGTATTGCTATGGCGGGGCCTTTCTTTTTCTTCACTCAGAAAAGTCCTTGTTAACCTCTCCAAGGGCATGGAGCAGCGCTGGAGAGGGGCCCTTTTGGGTCTGCCCCTTCATTTATCCTACTTATTTCTATTTCTGGGCTCTGCTTGGAAAGAACCCTTTATTTCTTATGCCCCAGCAATGGGAATTGCATACCGAGTAAGAACTGGTGGACGGTTGCTTCCACAGAATGGAGCCATGACCTTGGATAAATCATTTCCTATCTCTAAATCTCAGGTCCTTTTTATACAACAAAGATAATCAAACCCTCTTCAAATGCATATGAAACACTTTACAAGCTATGAAATAATGAAAGAAAGCAAAATACATGAAGGTTTTCTTTCTTAAATATCTCCCACTTATTTTCATTGTCAAATCTGGCTATATAAGAACATGAGGGCAGACTGGCCCAAACGAGGGGCTTTCATGCCCAAAAGTCACCCAGTAGAAAATTATGCTTCTCAGATGAATTCAAAGCAGGAAAGCTTGTCCAAGCTTGGCCTCTTACTGGTTGAGAACAGAGAGAAGGGTTCATTTGCTTTTGCCTTACCCCCTCTGAAAACCCCCTACCATGCCCTGTTTGGTATTCTCCTGTAGCCCCTGCCCCAAATTGCATTGCTTTATTCAAATTCTGCTTTCAAAAGATAATCCAGCTTCTTTTAATCCCTTCTAGATCTCTCTAATCGATACCAAAATGTGTGTAGTCCTTCTTGATTTCCCCTACCTCAACTTTTAATTTAATGTAACTCATTAAGCAGTGCAAATAAATTCTCAAGATATTTCCTGTGCACCACAATTTACTTTGCCCAGACATCAAAGCTAAAGTGTTATCCACAGGTGAGACTTCTCTCTCTTTCCTCTACGTTTCTGACACGCTTCTCTTTGCACCGAGTATTTTTTTTCTCTTTCTTTCGTCTCTTCAAATGTCTCTCCTTCCTACCCCTAACCAACTCCTGTTCATATTTTAGGTCAATATATTTTTTTATGCTTAGTTCTTTTTTTATTTTGAGAAAGAGACAGAGAATGAGAGTAGGAGAGGCAGTGGGGGTGGGGGTGGGGGAGAGAGAATCCCAAAAAGGCTCTACACTGGCAGCACAGAGGCTGACTTGGGGCTTGATCTCATGAAATGGGAGATCATGACCCAAGCCAAAATTAAAAGTCGGATGCTTAACTGACTGAGCCACCCAGGTGCCTGGGTCAGTCTTAAAATCACCTCCTCTACGCAGCCTGCTCTCACCCTATGAAGTGACATTATCTGTCACATGTCCCATGGTACCTGTACATCTCCACAGCAATTGGCACACCCAGACCTGTTGGTCACTCTCTGTGTGTCCCACCAAGGAGGAAGATCCATGTCAGTGGGGTCTGTGGCCGTTTTTTGACTTCCTTGTCCCCAGAGCCTAGCACTTTGACTAGCACAGAGTAAGCATTTATAAGAAATGATCACTGCATAAATGATGGTAGCAAGAAAGCTATTTTTTAGCAACTCAGGGCCAGCTGAATCTCAGAGGTCATCCAGACTGTGTCTCCACCCAGCCTGGTATCCTTATACCACATCCCTGACAGAGACGGGCAACTGGCTTCTGCATGAACAGGAGCCCATATGGAGAAATCACTGTTTTACAAGACCATTCATTCTCTCTCTTGACAGTTCTAAATATTAGCAAGTTATTTCACATCCAAACTGGCTCAACACACTAACTATTCCCTTTCTTCTGCAGGCGAGGTCATGCATGTGCCTTAATAAGCCTTGAAGCTGTGTCCAGCACTGGTGGGAATGGTCCCATGTGGGGTCTCTTGATCCCTTTTTAAAATCATTTGCTGGATCCTCTGGCCTCCAGTTTCCACCCCACTGCCTTGTGTCAGATTTCCATCTTTCTGCCCAGTCCTTTTGGATGGAATCTTCCCTGGGATTCTCTGACTTTCACCCCCAGGTTCGCCCCCTAGACACCACCTTTCCCATTTCCGTTGACCCCACCCTCCCCATTCCATACTCAGACACGAGTCCTCGAACCTCTAATGGAATGCAGCACTCTAGACGCTTTCTTCTCCGGAAAGTGATTTGGGACATTACTTAGATGGAGTGAGTGTGTCTTCTCTTCTGAAAAGTGGGCACCAGTCCAGATGTGCCTTCTGAGGCCACACGCCCCCTCCACGTGGGACAAACTCCCTCAATTCACATTCTTTCTTCTGCTCCCGTCCACCTGAGATGGTCTCTTCTTCAGGTTGTTCTGTTACTTCTCCCACAGTGTGATTTCCAAACCTTCCACAGCTTTGCCCATCCTTCACAGGATTATTTGTAATAGAGATCTTCCCCCCTCCCCAAATCACAAACCTCCAGTCTTGACTCCAGCCACATCCACTTGAGCCCCTACAGAAACACATCGGACTGTGAACCTCACTGGGGCAGGTCTCGGGTTTTCATTTACATGCACAGAACACTGAGGAGGGTCCCCATCACTATCAGATAATTATTTGTTCTCACAGTGGAATATGTTACATTCAGCAAGGCGGAAGTTACCCTGGGGAAGGACTAGGATATATACAATCTGCTCTATATTTAAAAAATGAGAAAGAAAACGTGAAAAAAAATTCCACAACTTCTCCCTTTCTGCACTGTTAAGATAAACATCCTTCCCCCCAGTTACATGGCTCAAGCTGATGGTGAATACTTTTCTCCCTACAGAAATCACTTCTGAAAAGCAGACATTTAACATTTCCAATCT
Source organism: Suricata suricatta (assembly GCF_006229205.1). NCBI lineage: Eukaryota > Metazoa > Chordata > Mammalia > Carnivora > Herpestidae > Suricata > Suricata suricatta. Next base: position 141,992,570 of record NC_043702.1, read on the forward strand.
GTCTCTGAAGCCGAGATTAAATTACATTCTGTTTTGAAGGAATCGAAAACACACTTGTTAATATAATAAATGCCTTCCGTTCATTCTAGAATTTGTCTTTGTTAGGCACATAATTCAAGAATTATCTATTATGGTAAAAAAAATTGAGCCATCTGGGTCTGTGCTAATATCTGTAAGCAATAAGTCTTCGATCTCCTTCATACTTCATTACTGGTGATACACAGAGAGCGATCATCCCAAAATCAGAGCTTGTTTTCTGTTGTGGGAAGATTGTTCATCGGGATTTATGAAGCAACAAAAAGGCATTTTCTTGATTTTCATAAGTTAAGCTAACAGTCCGGTGATGACAACCCCATTAAAACTCAGCAAGTTAGATGTTTAAGCGATGGAGTTTTATACTGTATCTATCATTTTTACAAAGCAGCTTGCTTTCCTCCTTCAACTTTCTGTAGAATCTTTTATCAATACAGAGGACAGGAAAAATGCTTATTTACCATATATTTGTTAAGCCATATACATTTGCAATGTATCTTAGCTGACAACGTGTAAAGGATATAAAGCATTATTAAACTGACCAATTTTGATGATGTAGGAGGAAAGGATGGTAGGCAAATAGCGTCCTCTTCATAATGTACTTTGGTGCACTGGCTTTTTAATGCATTTCTGCCCGTGGACGGGAAGCAGGAAAGGGACAGATCACTGGTACTTGGGGTCAGCAGTACATTTCCCCGCAGAAATAGTGGTCCTGCTATCTCTGGGTTATGGGTGCGCATTCTACAACTACACAACCTGTAGACTGTGTATCTAAGAGTCTTCTTGTGACTTAGGTAGCTGTAGACATTTAGTGCCGGCTGAGAATGAATGGGGGAAAGGAATCTTTGACTGGCAAGAGGCAGAGATTCCTTGGCTTTAAAGTCTTGCCTTAAAGAAAGCTCCCATTTGCAATAAGGAGAATTCCTGGCAGGTATTGAGATCATAGTTTATTCTCTGACTCATTCCTTCCCCAGGGTTGCCTGTTGGATTTACCAGAGAAAGAGATATCCAAGGTAGCAAGTATTTTTTTAGGAAGAAAGCTCTTGTCATCTAAAAATCAGATGGCTTTCAGGTCAGTTTCATCTTAAATCAGCTTACAGCTTGCTGGTGGCCATGGCCTTAGTAGCAGGGACCCAAGACACACATGTGGATGCTGCTAGAAAGAAAGAAGTTGGAAGAAATGTCATTCTAAGGTGAAGTGAGCTTCCCAAGCAATGGGTTAACTATAAATGTGCATGGAGCCAGAGAGCTCTGGAGAACCCAACCCAGTCTTACCTCTAGACATCTTGCATTAGCTTGCTCTTCTAGAGACACCGTGGGAAAGAAAAGATGGAGGCTAACATTTTTCGTGACCATTCTGCACACTGTACTAGGCATGTTTATATGTGCAGTCTGTGGTTTTCAAAGATGCCTGATCTACTATTTTCCCCAAAACAGAGCCTTTCATGAACCCAGTGCTACCAATTCCAGCTGTGATGGTAAGACATGCAAACAAAAAATGTGTGCCCAATGGTGTTTGATGATCTGCTTGGGAAGTGACTGATGTAGAGCCGGCAGAAACACAAACACTTTGATAGATGACCAGTTCCTTGAGGCTCTGTTTCTAAGAAACTCAAAGCCTTCCTGTGGGATTGCCCAGGATTCCGGAAAGTCTGGGCTTTGTTTCTTTCTGCCATCATTGTGGCCGAGGTTAGATGCCAGCTACAGTGTGACTAACTCCTTTCCTGAAATGAAAACCCGTAGAGACAGCAACCCAACACAACTGGCATGGGCCAGAGGGCAGTGGAATTCCCCTATCTACCAACTTGTGCCGCTTGGTCTCTCAGCCTGGGGTGTTAATACCACAAACTTAATTCTCATTAGTTCTATTACTGCTCTTTATCTCACTTCCCTTGAGGCACCCAGTGGAATACTGTAACACAGACTGTATTTTGCTTTATGAAACTGCCCTGTAATAAAATAATTTTTAAAATGATAGATTAGATCTTAAAATATATGAACAGCTTATGTGATCACTTGCCTGGGAAACTTCACCCCTCCTGTATGATTCTGACTCTGTTTCTGATTAAAGAAAAAAAAATTGCCATTGTGAGCATTTGGCTTCTGGTTTTCCATAATTCTTATTTGTAAGCACTTTGGTGCTGGTACCTCCTTATAATTTACTAAGTGCTTAGCTCTTAAAGAGCACTTAGCAGAAAGAGGTGCAGGGAAATTACAGCTGGCTATTACACCAGTAAATTTAACTCCAGGACCCAGGCCGTATAGGTCAGTCTTGGCTTCAGGTGTCCTGTCCCTATTGCCCACAACAGGTTGCCTGTGGGCTGCTTCTGACCATGTTGAAGGAGGCCTGGTGTGATTGTCTGCTGTAAGGCTGTCATTTAGGGCTCTGATGGCTTCCAGAATCCATTAGTGAGACTCATTCAAAAGCCAGAACAAAGATCATACAGCCAAGGCAAAACTCAAGAAGCCTACATTCCAAGAAATCATGTGGTCTTAGTTTCTTGTGGTACCAACTAACTCAGCCCTCAAAAAGAATGTGGTCAAACATTTTTTCTATTTTGTAAAGAATTTGCCAATGAACTTGCCTATGACCCGTGCCTCTCTCTTGCCCAACCATCTCCTATGCCTTACACATATAACAACCATATAATAAAGTTCTAAAGGAATGCATTTTAAGAGGCAAAAGGGGGAGCTACTTATAGCCAAACAAAGAAAATGAGTATAAAAAGAGGAGTCCAGGGCAAACGAGGGATGAGTAGATACTGTCTCCCAAGCCTCCCGCTTCTAGAGTTAACAAGAAATAGGCATATGAAATGAGATCAAAGAAAGAGTAGTTTGAGTCACTAGGTTTGAGTCCAATTCTCCATGCTGCCTTTTCCTAAGAGTTGTTGCTTCCAGCCTTCTTGGTGCCAAGGAGAGAAACCGGTTGATATCATGTGTACTTTGTCTTCTTAGCATGGTGAACCATGGTGAACCATCAAAGCGTGTGGTCTCTGAGGCCAGACTGTCTGGGTCGAAATCCTAGCTCCCCCACTTACTAGCTGGGTGAACTTGGGCAAGTTATGTAACTTTTCTTGTACTTCAGTTGCTGAGTGAGTGAGGAAGAGAAAAACCAGGAGAGTTACACCAATGGAAATATATCTACCTGGAAATAAGAGGCATGAGAAAAGAAGGTGGCCTGCTAGCCAGGGTTACCATGATTAAATGCCCACTAGCATCAGACCCTGTGTGATCATTTGTATCTTAACAACAGCTCTGCAAGGTGCATATTTTTGTCACTGTCGTAATCATCACCAGCATTGTTAAGTCTATTTCACAGATGAGAAAATGAAAGCTCTGAGACAATAAAGATCACTCCCAAACCCATACAACTAGCAAGAATTGGAATCTCCAGCAACCTGTCTCTGACTTGACAGTTCACTTTTACATCTAGAATGCAATGTCTCTTGGGGAACCTGGATGGTTGAGTCGGTTAAGCGTCCAACTCTTGATTTTGACTCAGATCATGATCTCACAGTTCATGGGTTCAAGTCCTACACTGGGCTCTGCACTGGCAGGATGAAGCCTGAATGGGATTCTCTCTTTTCTTCTCTCTGCTCCTTCATGTGTGTTCCCTCTTTCAAAAATAAATAAACAAACTTTAAAAATTAGAATATAACAGTATAGTTCTGCTTCCTTGGAACCCTTAGTCAGACTTACTTCAACTCACCTCCAGTACACACTTCTTAGAGACATTCGGCCCTAACATAGATTCTCTTCTTGCCAGAGTATTCTTCCCTCCTCAGGACTTCAATGACATTGCTGTGTGACATAAGTTATTTAATCTCTTTTTGTTTCAGTTTCCTCATCCATAAAATGGAGTTACTATTGACACCTATCTTGTGGAAGTTTTGTGAGCATTCAATACATGGGTCTAACATAAAGCCTTTAGAATGATTCTCAGCATGTGTGAAGTGCTCTATACCTATTAGCTGTCCTTATCATGGTCTGAGCTAGTCAGGGGAAGTCAGAGAACTAGACAGAGAGTAGCTTCTTCATTCGGTTGGAAAGAACCTCAGGATCCCTTGGCCAAACAAGAAATTGGTGAACAGGACAAACAAAAGATTCTCCTTTTCTGCCCTCATAAAGAATTTTCTGGAAGACATGGCTCCCAGACAGTATGCTCCCCTTCACTCACAGAGCTGCAAGCATTTTGTCCACATTCAGCATCATTGGCATCTGGGTCTGCGATTTCTGCCCTTGCCTACTGACACATCCTATTTCCATATTGCCCACAAATTAGCAACATTAGCTAGCACAGGTGCCCTATAACCTGCTGCTCTGTGTCTTCCTGGAGAGAACGAGCAAGAGCAGGGCAGCCAAGCCTGCAGGCACACATAGCTGAAGAAAGTTTCCTCATCTGTGAAATGAGGAGGTTGGACTCACCAGGTGATTGCTAAGGTCCATCTCCAACATTCTCTGGATCTGTGATTTTTTTTCCTTTCTGTTTTTTTTTAAGAGGGTGAACATGAGTTGGGGTGGTGGGGTAGGGGGAGAGGGAGAGAATCCTAAGCAGATGCCATGCTGCCAGTAAAGAAACCAACACGGGGCTCCATCCCAGGAACCATGAGATCATGACCTGAGCCAAAACCAAAAGTCAGACACTTAACCAACTGAGCCACCCAGGCGCCCCTCTGGGTCTGTAATTCTGAGGCACCCCTGGGATACCGGGGCTGAGCCAGTTGCATTTCTCATGCATAATGGACTAGAGAGAAACAAGGGTGGGAATTAAAGTCTCAGGTCCTGAGCACTGCGATGTGTCCTTGCTGCTTTTTGAGAAGCCGAAGGTCATGATTTGCCAGAGTCTTAAATATCAATCTCATCCATAAACTTCATTCAGGCTGCCCCGACAGCCAAAGTGTCCTATTCAAGAAGAGAGCAAGGTGGGAAGAGGACAATGGAATAGTTTAATGCAGGCAAACAGCTTTGGGAGTCAAACTGCCTTGTTCAGCTTTCCTTTGCAACTTGCACAGTTCGATCTCCCTGCCATTGGGTTGCAAATTGTAAAAATATTTAACTTGCAAAACAGCATGGTGGATATGGTTTTCCATCCAGCTTTTAGCAGGCATGAAATGCTTTGGAACTCTATGATAACCAGAGACCATGAGCTGAAATCACCAAGGGCAGTAGGTCCTGGAAACAAGGATGAAGGTCACAGGCTCTGTCCTGTCCAGACTATGAAGTGCAAATTTGAGAATAAGTGGGGCATTGGGGGGTATGTGAGTGAGCTGATTCTCTATAGAGCAAAGTAGTGGCTTCCTGGATGTCACATTCAGCATGGCCCTGGCCAAAGGAGAGAGAGGACATTCCTAGTCCCCAAAGACCTAATCCAATTTCACCTGTACCCTCCCGCCAGGTATGTCACTACCATATTACAAAGGCATATTCAACAGTCTAATGAGACCTTTGTCATGAATCCTCCTGCCAGCCGATTAAGGAATAGCCTGACTCTGTGTCAAATGTCTCTTTGATTCACATACAATAACTTGGCTCTAAGGACCCACCAGCAAGGTTCACTCATGATTTCGGGAGGTCAGTGTGCTCCAGACACACATAGCCAGAGCACTGAGAGGCAGTGCAAGAGGTTGCTAAGTACAAAGACCCATGGCCAAACCATCTGGGTTCAAATCCGAATTCTGTCACACCCTGACAAGTTACTTAACTTTTTTGACTCAGTCTTCACACATGTAAAATGGGGAAGCAAGTATAATTTACCTTGACAAGTTGTGAAAAGGATTGAGTGCGTGCATGCAAAATTACTTGGGTTTTTTTTCTTCATCATCACCAAGTGTGGGCTAGATATTTTTGTGCTGGAGGCTGCTTGCTGAGAGATGCTTATAGCCACTTAAAATCTTCCTTCACCCCATCAGAGATTTATTTCTTCAGCATCTAAAATTTAATTCCAATCTTTGCTGCTGCAGAAAGGAAAAGGTACTTATCTCATTGCCTTGGTGAGATGAAACCCTTGGGTTGGTTTAAAAGGAGGAGGGAAGAAAACCAGAAGTCACTAAGTGCCCTGAAGCATGGAGAGAGGAGACCAGGAGCAGGAGGAGGAGCAGGGACCCCAACAGAGTGGCCTAGACACCTGACAAAAGTTTGGTTGATTTTACAGATTTGCTTCTCTTGTCCCACTGACTGTGCTCCCTTCCATCTGGCACCAGAAACTCCCATATCTCTTCCTGCCTGATGCCCCTCTCCTCACCCTCTGCCATCTCCACACTGCCTGGTACCCCACATCCCCAAGAGACCCCTCAGAGCTGAGGAAAGAAGCCAGAAGGATGAGACGCGGTTTCATGTGACTTCCTGGTCACCGTCCATAGCACCAAGCCCTGCTGGTGATTACTAGATATTCAGAAATAAGCCTGGGAACACACTTTAAAATAGTGCTCAGTCTGACACTGCATTCTCACAGCTGTGTTCAGGGTAGAGTTGCAGGGAGGGTGGAAACCGTCAGCCAGAAGCTTCCAAGGAAGGAGCTCCCACCTCCAGGGAAAAGAAGAAGGTGTCTCCTCTGCTCATGCCAAGATTTGATTTCTTCTTTGCAGCTCTAAGGCATTAAGGATTTGGTCAATGGCCCATTTTATCGATTAGGAAGTAGTACTCTTTCTGAAAAGTTTCAGAGCCCCAAGTGGGCAGCTGTGGGAGCCCCATATTTCACCTTGTGTCAGATTCCTTCCATCTTCCTCTATTTCTTGCTTCTTTTTTCACCTGCAGAAAAAGCCCTTGGTTGTGCAAGGGGCTTAAATTTTTGGAGGGGAGCATATCACAAAAGTAATACATGTTCATTGGGGGAATGAACGAAGTAAGAATTTGTGAAGCAGAAAGCACATCATTCCCATCATGGCTTTACCCAACAAGTCCCTCCTCAGGGGTGATCCTGTTAAACAGCCTGCAGATGTCTTTCTAGAAGCCTTTCTATGTACACCAAAGCATACGACAATAAATACAGGATCATTAAAAAAATAAACTTATATTACATCTTTTGGTCTGCATCTTGACACTTTTGCTCTATAGTAGATCATGGGTATATTCATTTCCTAGGGCTGCCATAGCAAAACATCAAAAACTGAGAAACTTAAATGTATTCTCTTACAGTTCTAGAGCTTAGGAGTCCAAAATCAAGGTGCTGACAGGGCCAGCTTCTCTCTGGTGTCTCTTTTAGTTTCTCATGTCTGCCAACAATTCTTGACATCCCTTGGCTTATAGACACATTACTCCAGTCATATGGTCATTGTCTCCTCACACATCTTCACGTTACCTTCCCTCTGTCCCCATCTGTCTCTGTATCTAAATTTCCCCTTTTCATGAGGACACCAGTCATACTGGATTAAGGCCCACTCTTAAAGATCTCATTTCAACCTCTTTGCCTCTGTAAAAACTTTCCAAATAAGGAAATTACTAGGGGTTAGGATTTTAACGTATCTTTTTTGGGGGGTGGGGGAGGGGGTATACAATTCAACCCCATAACAATGGATGTTAAATCTGGATCTACTTCATTTTCTTAATGGCTACCTAATATCCCAGAGTTTCTTTTTTGTGCTATAATTTACCACGTACTGGATATAAGGTCATCTTCAATCTTCTGATATAACAAAGAGTGCTACAATAAAAATGCTTATATCATAGTCCACATTTTCTTGCACACTTACTTTTATATATATATCTTTAAGATGGGTTCCTAGAAGTAAAATTTCTGGGTCAAAGGATATGCACATCTTAAATTTTGATGGACATTGTAAAATTGTTCTGCATAAGATTATATCATTTCATACCCACCAAATGGCAATGCCTTTTCTCCTCACATCTTGATGAACACTGACTATCATCAATCCTTTATATTTCTGCCAATCTAATGGGCAAAAGGAAAATGTGTCTTGTTTAGTGGTATTTCTCCAATTTCTAGTAAAACTGAACATAATATGTTTATAATCCATTTGATTTTTTATTCAGTGCATTTTTTTATGCTTTGCTCATTATTCCATGGGGTTGTATATTCAACCAGCAAATATTTATAGAAAACACATAAGGTGACAGGTAGGGTGCTTGGTTCTTTCTATGTTTGCTTGTTTTATTATTGGTTTATAAATTTTCAGAAGGTATCTTTATATTGGAAAAATTATTCAGTTGACTATAATACAATTAAATTCTTTTCTTATGTTTTTGTTTTCATTTTGTTTATGGTATCTCTTGCCCTATACAAACAATAAAAATTTAATTGAATTACTCCTATCTATATTTTTTCTTATTTATTAGAAACCTCTGTTTAGAAGGCTTTTGAGAGGCCAAGATTATGAAAAGAATTCTGGTAATTTCTCCTATTACCTTGTGATTTTGGTGTGGGGGTTGCATTTACATTTTTAATCCATATAGAATTTGTATTTGTTTGATGTGAATTTATCCTCTTTTCCAACATGGTCTGCTGATATTTAAATACCACTTAGCAATTATTCTGTCTTTTCTCTTACTAGTTAGCAATAACAATATTAGCTAACATTTTATTGTATACTTTCTGTTTCAGCTTTGGTTCCCAGAATGAAGAACCTGACACAATAGCTTTGTGCACTTAGAAACATGATCTCATGAGACAGCAGTTCGTAAGTGGGGACTGAGACCCAGCAAGAGCAAAAGTCAATACATGATTATGTTTTTGGGTCAGCCATCCCTCATGTCAACTGTTGCCTAATCCCCCTAGATCTCCTGAGACATTTTGCTAAATATTCTGGAAATTTTACTAAATACACTGGGAATGTAAGGGAGAAGCATTTATCCCTGATTTCCATTCCTCACTGGTCAACATTGACCCAATGGACATCAACTTCCCTACATTTCCAGGCTGGGCATGGATGAGTGCAGAATGCATTTTCACCTGCATTGTTTCACATTTCACTGCGATGTTCCACAGCAGAAAATGAGAGTTTAGTGGTGGGAGCCTGAGACAAAAATACTCTCTGACTGAATATGTATGAAACTGGTCAAAGCTTGAGATTCATGTAACCGGTTGTTGCCGAAAGCTCTTGAAGAGTACTAATAACTTTCTGCAATGATAGAACAAGGTCTATATCTACATTCCCCAAAATGGTAGCCACTAGCTTCATGTGGTTCTTAACTCTTAATGTGGCTCATGAAATGGAGAAACTAAATTGTCAGAGTTTGGTTTTAATTAATTCAGATTTAAATATACATAGCTACATGTGGCTAGAGTCTACCTGTGAACAAAATGGGTCTGGATTAAGAGGCAAATGAAGAGGATTTTGAACTAGTATGTAAGTGGTGCCAAGACACCTCCTATGATATACCAAGCACCACAAAAATCTAGCATTTTCTATGATGTATAAAGATCCCTACATGTATTATCTTATTTAACCCTCACAATGACACTATGATGTAGATATTATTATTTGTGTTATATAGATGAAGTGACTAAAGCTTAGAAAAGTTAAGCAACTCTTCTGTGTTTGCAGAACTAATAACTGGTGGGCCAGAATGCAAATCTAAGCAGTATAATTTCAGAGGGTATATCCTTTTAGGATTATATTATTAGGTTCCCTTTGCATTCAATTCCCATATACACATGGATCTCTATCTGGATTTTCTATTTGCCTATTCATGAAATACTGCAACTCAAGAGTAGGTTCGGAGTCCTGGTAGGTTTTTATTGTGCAACATTTTAATATGTTTGGGCCATAGCTATTTCCTCTATGCAAGCCAGAAGTAATTAGAAAGACAGAGGTCAATTAAAATGCTTCAGGCTTCAAATTATAGGAAAATCAACTGCAAAAGAAAAAAAAGGTCTTTTTGCTGCATATAATAAGAAGCCCACAGGCAGGCATTTCCAGAATTAGTTCAGAGACTTAAGGTTCCAGATTCAATCCTTTTCCCACTTTTCCAGCATATTGGCATTTTTCCCTAGAGTTTGTCCACTATCTGCAATGACTACAGCAATCCCAACATCAGGTCCTCACACAACCATTCTAGAAAATGTGGGTTAGGGTAGGACACGTAGAGTGTCTACTATACTCACAACGGGGGGGGGGGGCGGGGGGGACGGGGGGATGTGATTTAATTTGGAGATAGTGTAGATTCACTATTCAATAGAACTAAAAAAGATTCCAAGTTTGTTTTATATTTAAATAGGATCTCCAAGTGGAAACCAAAATAAGGGGAGAGTACAGGAGCTGGTTCTGGGCATGGAAATAGTTTGCATTCAGTTCTTTATTCTATACATAGAAGGAAATCATGTCTGTGTTCAAAAAATACACCGTAACTATTTCTTTCTTGGAAGAATTCAATCTTGCCACCATATCTTATTAATGTGAAGAGAAGTTGACTTTTCCACCCACTGAGCAGCAGCTCTCAGTAGAGATTGAAACCTTTGCCTCCTAAAATGTTTCATCTGGGGCAATCTGGGAAGTCACGTGGTCCCAATCTACATGTGGCAGAAGGGACTCGGGCCTGTTCAGACTGAGTAAGGACTGGAACATCAGTTTCCTAATGATTCTTCCAGGCCCACTCCCCTGTCATGGCCCCTCACATGAGCTCTACTAATTTCTGATTACATTTTCTGTGAAAGCCCTTGAACCACTCGTGACCCACCCTGAAACAGGCCCTGCTAACAGTCATCAGAACCCTCACTCTGCTGTTGTTCAGAGTTTGGACATTTTCTAAACAATTTAGATAATGTTTAACTCTTACAGACATTCTAGGAGATTATTTCGGCATTGAATGAACATTGTAAGCTTAAAACCTGAAAAGACAGATGTAAAGTTTACTGTGTATTTTCTAATGAAAAGGGCGATATGGACTGACTGCACAAGACTCAGTAACCTCTTGAAACAAGAAAAAACTCAAAAGAAACAAAAATCACCCAGTAACATTATGGCTTATGTATTCCCATAGTCTTGTAGAGAATTTATGGGTGCATTCTAAAATGAAAAATTCTCATATACTTACTTGTTGCTGGCTCTTTCTTTAAAAATTTAAAGAAAGATCAGGGTCATTTCCCAATGTCAATAAATAGTATACAGTGTGATTTTTTTTAGTGCAAAGTATCCTATCAATAAACTACGCTTAACCTAGTCTATCCTCCATAGTTCAACATGTAGGTTTCTTACTAATATTTTTAAATTTTAGACATAAAATCTTTATGCATTTCCAGAGGTAGAAATATACAGTCAAAAGATATGCATCTTGTTAAGGTCATAAATAGTTTCTGCCAAACTGCCCTTCAGAAAGCTTATACCAATTTCCCTAGCTCCTAGCCCGTGTCACCTCCCCGGGCCCCCCTTTTTCACCCACACTGTCGGTTATCATTCACTGTAATCTCAACCAAGGGCAGTTTTCTAAAAGCCATGCTTACCTTTGTGACTGCATTTTATTTGTCCCCCTTTGCGGCTCCCATGAATTCTTGTCTCGGCCAAGGCTGCGCAAGGGGTTTCTGGCCTCACTCGGCTGCACCGACATTGATTCAGCCAACATTTTTGCCAAAAGGACAAAGCTAACGGATGTGCTCACTTGAGAGACTGCCAGCAGTGGACCATGAAGAGGGTTTGAGGGGGAACCTGCAGTGTCTCCAGAAGCGCCTCTGAGGTTCTGGAGAGAGGTGATCCCTTCTTTAATTGCTTTCACCTTCCTCTCCAGCAGGTGACCCCCCCACCTCAGATTTCCCTAGGTAAGGTCTCATTTGCATTTCCTTTTGCCCTTCTTGCTAGTGGATACACAAAGGTGAACCTGGGAGCACATATAACTAACTGGCAGGAGAATCTACTCCAAACTGTTCTGGATAAGCTTGGTGTAGTAAGGTATTTTATTCACTGTAAAATTAGTGCAAACAACAGGGTGCTTTCTTTCCTTCCACGCAAGCTTTAATAACCCAACCCAGTCATAATGAATTCTGGGGCAGAATTAATGTAAAAGAGTCATGGTGATTAGGTAATTATCAAGTACAGAGAGTATTTAACCTTCCCAGTGACAGAACTGCCTATGACTACCTGATATCATGTATGCTCTCTGAAAATAATTAATAATTTAAAAATTATCCAATCTCTACTATTAATCAAGGAATCAGGATCCAGGAGCAGCGTCAATCAAACTGAGTTTTTCTTCCATTTAACGTCTGCCAATGGGCTTTTTCTCTCTAGTGTCTTGGAATGTGTCGGCCTCTTTGATTTTATTTCAGGCTGGCCAGACTTAAGCTGTTGCAAGTCTCTCTCGGAATATCTCAACAAGCTGAGACACATCACCCTCTAAAATTATCCACCCTGAGTGAAATGCCAGGGAGTAACCTTTGGCCTCTGCCTTTTTTAATTGCAACTCAAGCCATTTTTAAGCCACAGGCCGTGACAGCCCCATGTTCTGCTCTCTTTCACCCACCCTCCACTCCCCTTATCCGTCTTGGGCGGTCTACTCAAAAGAGAATGTGTGTGTGTGTGTGTGTGTGTGTGTGTGTGTGCGCACGCACGCATATGTGCACGTGTGTGTTATGTACTGTATTATGTCCTAATAAAAAAATAGATGTGTCATCTCCCTGACATATACTTTGATTCCATGACAAAGGCAGCATACATAAATAGGCTTTACCAACCCATACGTACATGCATGTCTGTGTGTACCCACAAAAATGTACATGTGCACATATAACACAGAGGATAGAATGATTTGTCATGCTCAGTGACAGAGCATGTACTATGGAAAAAATCATGGTAGAATCACCAGAAGGGGCTTTAAAGATTATTTTCTCCAAACCCCCTACAGAGATAATCCTGAGACACTGAGAAAATAAGTGACTTTTCCAGGGTCCTATGATTAATTGAAAAGAGAAAACTTACTGAAATGCTGGTTTATGACTCCTGATCTCAGAACTATTTTCCCTACATGTAATACAGTCCAAGAACAGGGTAGTCATGTCACAATACAAGGAATCGATATACCAAAATATTTGCATTTATGTACGCCACTTCCTCTTCTTAGAATTTCCATCTAGCTTCCTCCTTTGGCTGGCTGACTTCTTCAAGACATAAATCAAGGAGCACTTCCTGCAAGAGACCTTCCATGATACACTCAGGGTTAAGGTCAGGTCCCTCCTATGACCTCCTGTCACATTCTGTGCTTACTCTTAAACCAGTGATGTTTACAGTGTTTGACCAGTGCTAGTTTCTCCCTAAATTCTAAGCTAAGAAGGATGCATACGGTTCCCCCTTGGATCCCCAGCCCCTTGCCCAGTGCACAGTGCTCACTCAGATATATCACCAAATCATGCAAAACCCCATGGATTCAGAGAGCCCTGACAGGGCACCGGGGCAGATGTGCAGAAAAGCTCAAGCCAGATAGTCTGTCAACAACCTGGGACAAATAAACTGGTGTGTGAAGGGAAGTCACTACAAAAGCATGTTCCTAAAAGGAAAGCACAGCACATCAGACAGCCTTGCTCCTTTGTGAGGCAGAAATGCTTATCTGGGTAGAATCCACATGGGTCGAAGGAGGACAAAAATGTGACTCCTTTTGTACAGAAGAGCAGAAAGGGGGCAGGAGGCAGAGGGAGCATAGATGCCAAGGACACCCCAGAATGGACAGCGATTTGGATGCTTCCTGGGACCTCCAGCTTGTTTCTGTGAAGAGCACGATTTGGGGAGCAAGGGAGGGTCTAAATTTCTGCCTATTAAATCAACATGACCATCTGCTGACTCCAGATCCAGACTCCATGAGGCTAGTTTGAGGATTTAGATGGGGGGAGGGGTAGTGAGAGTCTGAAATACACCTAGTCTATAACCGAGGGCTGAGCTCTTAGAACACAGACAGTTGGGGCGCCTGGGTGGCTCCGACGGTTAAGCTTCTGGTTTCAGCTCAGGTCATGATCTCACGGTTCATGGGTTCGAGCCCCGCTTCGGGCTCCGTGCTGACAGCTAGCTCAGAGCCTGGAGCCTGCTTTGGAATCTGTTTCTCTCTCTCTGACCCTCCCCTGCTTGCGCTGTTTCTCTCTGTCTCTCAAAAATAAATGTTAAAAAAACATTATAAATTAATAAAATAATAAAATAAATTTTAAAAAAAGAAAGAAAACAGACAATTGTGCGAGAGTTTCACATGTGTCCCTCTTTTACCCATTAGGCTAGGCCTGCATCATTAATCCTGCATCTGCATGTCCTTTATTCTTGGCAAACATTTGCTGAGGACTTTTTGGTGCCAGTCACTGGCTGGGCACTCAATTATATTGATCAGCATTTCTCAAACTTCTGTGATGACAACAATCATTGAAATACATCATTCCATTTTTATTTACAAGTATTTCTGGGGCCACCATTCTGTATCCACTGATTTCAGTAATCTAGGGAAGGGGCCCAAGATACGTATTTTTATCCCGAGTTCCCCAAGAAATTCATACCATGCGACAACTTTGGTAGAGATAAATAATAGCAACAATAACATTAATAGAACAATAAAATAAATAGAGATAACGGCTCTTATCTCCAATGAGTACACAGGTGAAAGAACCTTCTTTAAAATAATTATTCCTGGGGCACCTGGGTGGCTCAGTTGGTTAAGTATCCGACTTTGGCTCAGGTCATGATCTCACGGTTTGTGAGTTCAAGCCCCGCGTCGGGCTCTGCACTGACAGCTGCCTGGAGCCTGCTTTGGGTTCTGTGTCTCCCTCTCTCTCTCTTCCTTCCTCTGTTCTCTCTCTCTTTCAAAAAATAAATAAACATAAAATAAAATAAAATAAAATAAAATAATCATTCCTGACCCTAAGGTCACTTTATTTCCTTTATTTCCTAAGAAAAACACATGAATATAACCAGAAGTCCTTTTTCTTAAGTCCATTGTATTAATTTGTGTGATTTCTGTGCAAGCATATCATTTGGGGATTGACTTGGAAATCTCCATATGAGGACAAGTAACCAATGAGAGGACTCTAGAGTAGCTATCAGCAATGTTGACCCAACCGGGGGATTCTTTGCAGAGCTGAGCTTAAGAAACAAAACTGTAAACTTCCATATTGTACAAAGTGCACAAGTCATCGTGCATAACTTTTAAGACTTCTGGGAAACATTGGCAGGCACTTTGGAGAATGAGGAAGAGTCAAACTCAGCCACCCCCGGCAGAAACCCATGATAGATGAGACATTTAGTATGCATTACAGAGACAAAAAAATCACCCAGCTTCAGCCACTAATGCAGAACTTGGAGCAGCTGGGCAAATAGTTCTCAGAAGCTACTGGACAATCAAAATCCTATTTGGCTGCCACCATGCTAGTTGCCTGATATCCCCCCTCTTCTTTCTGCATCAGCATCTCTGTTTCCTCATCCACTATTACCCGCTGTCTCTCCCCCAACCCAGAGAACTCATTTCCTTTCCATCCACTGGGCTTGGCCCCCTTTCAAATGCTCTCACCCAACTCCAGAAGCTTTATTAGTCCTGAGGCATTAACGCATGCACCGACAGTAGATACACAACAAAACTATTTCTACATGGTGCCAAGATAATCAGAGTACTTGTTGGGGGGAGGGAGGAATCTATCTGATTGACAGTTGTTAGATACAAAGATTAAGTGATAAACTACATTGATCACTTCTCAACTGGTACATTTTGGTGTTAAAAATTATTAAATGTTGGGGATTCCATGGACCAAGGTTTTTGTTCCAAATTTGTTTGCTTGTTTGCCTTGCCTTATTTGGCAGTGGGGTCCATTTTTCCAATGAAATATTATGCAGAAGCCTAATACACATACATGGAAGTCTGAATAAATGAAGGGAAGGGATCAGATCCCTGCTGTTCTGTGCACTTGTTCTCCTTCAGTGTCCTCCACATAACCCCCACAGGTGCTCAAGACTCTGGAAAACCCGTCTATAGTCCTCTCAGCCCCTTGTTTTACCAATGAGGGAACTGAGATCCAACTAGGCAAGTGAAAGTAATCTGGAGGGAGTATGTCTGAGACACAGTTACCTACCAGGGATGAATTCAAGAATTGGAATTCTTGCCAATGGCAGCCAAACTAGAAGCAAAACTCAGGTCTCTTGAATTCAAATCCTACGCCCTTGCCTCCACTCCAAGGAGCTAGCCTTGGCCCATGAGCTAAGATTCCTCCATAGACTGAGAGGGGATGGCAAGAGGAAAAATCAGGTGTTTCTTCAAAGTCAGCTGTCTAGTACACACTGCACCTACTCACTGCTTTCTCTGTGAGCACTCTCATTTCTTTGAAGATCAGAGCTGGATCAAGGTCAAAAATGGAGTTAACCCCTTGGAAACTAGATAGATATCCCCAAAGAAAATAAAATGGAAAGTTACAGTTTTCATGTCCAGTCTGCCATCAATTTCTGTATACTCCAGACCTGCCTGTCAAGGAGACAAGTGTTCAGACAGCTCTGTGCTTTCCTTTCCTCATCTTTCCACCTCCTTCTCAATTACTGACCCAGTCCACATCTCTGCATTGGTATCCACCACTATTCTCCTCTCCATCAAATATTCTAAGTTTCTGTCCACATTCTTTGCCTTGCCCCGAACAGCCTCTCCTTTTATTATCTGCCAATAAGGTATTAATACATTAGTTGCCTCAAAGTGCACTCTTTAATGAGGGCCATGGACATTCATTTAGCTGAATTTGATAGTGACGACACATTGACATTGGTAAGGTTAATGATCCAATGCTTTATTTCATTGAACAAGTTGAACAACACTTAGCACATTGATCTGCAATGTCCTACAATCCGTCTTTGCTATTACTTTAATGGTGCCATGGCATCAATGCCCTTTAAGTAATTGGCACCATGAAAAGATGGACTTGGCCTTGTCATGTTGGATTAGAGCTATGCTGAATTGTAAAAGATCTTTGTCTTTTTTCTATTCTCTCTTTTCTCTCATTTTATGTCTTCCTAATTGAAGATGAAAGAGGGGGCTCATAGAGGCTGGGAGGGAGAGTCTGGCTATATAATGAAGAGACAGAATTGGGTATGCAGAGATACAATGACCAATGTCTTCTAAACCCTCATTTATTTTGCAGATCATCAGGCCTGTATGACCTCAGGCAGGCCTCTGAGCCTCCTTAGATCTCTGGGTCTTCATCTACAAAAATGGGCATAATTAATGAAATCTATTTGACCTCACCTGCCTCACAAATGATGGATCCTAGCTTCAAAACATTGCTCTGCCCCTGCTAGAGATGATGGAAGAAAAAGAAAAGAGTCGGGTGGGGTCTCACCTGAGCCTTGCCCCTGAGAGTAGGCAGATACTGGTTTGGGGACGCTGTGTACCAGAGCTTGAGTCCAAGGCAACATCTGAAGAAGTGAGAAATAGAAGTTAAGATCTTGGCAAGTTCATGGATTTGCTGGGGTAGGGCAATGATGTCTGGACCAGGTAGGCAGAACACACTGATTGAAAAGAAATATGTCCTTGAGATACAGTTATCCAACAGAGCTAATTTTCTTTCTTTCTTTCTCTTCCTTCCTTCCTTTTTTCCTTCCTTCTTTTCTTTCTTTCTTTCTTTCTTTCTTTCTTTCTTTCTTTCTTTCTTTCTCTCTCTCTCTCTCTCTCTCTCTCTCTCTCTCTCTCTCTCTCTCTCTCTTTCTTTCTTTCTTCCTTTCTAAGGAAAAGCCTCCTCACTGACCTGCAAGTGGGCCTTAGATGGGTAAAGACTTTGAAAGATGGGAAGATGGACTCCGACTGGGGGACCACAAAGAGCTCAGTGGTTTCTGAGTAAAGATATCCCTTCATGTTTTGGCAGGAGAGAATCTAACAGAAGATGGGTCGCTAATCCAGCCAACTCTTTTCTTTAATTTAAAATTTTTTAATAATTTAAAGGAATGTTTTAAATTTTATTTATTTTTTTAGAGAGAGACACAGAGACAGAGTACAAGTAGGGGAGGAGCAGAGAGTGAGAGAGAAATGGAATTTGAAGCAGATTCCAATCTCTGAACTGTCAGCACAGAACCCAACTTGGGGCTCAAACGTGTGAACCATGAGATCATGACCTAAGCCAAAGTCAATGCTCAACCAAGACACTCAGGTACCCCATTAATTTTTAATGTTTATTTATATTTGAGAGAGAGAAAGAGAGTTGGGGGAAGGGGCAGAGGCAGATGAGAACACAGGTTCAAAGCAGGCTCCAGGCTCTGAGCTGTCAGTACAGAGCCCGATGATGGGTTTAAATACATAAACCTGAGCCCAAAGTGAGACAGTTACCTGACTGAGCCAGCCAAGCACCATGAAATCCAGAGAACACTTAAGCCTACAAACTCACTGGATTAAGAATTAAGTCCATTCAAAGTCCTGCTTTAGTTGAAACAGGCTTAGAATTTGAAAAAGAGTGCAAAAAGTTAAGTTCTGAGCAGTGAATCTACAGCACATGTAGATTATGGAAGCCAACACACTGATCCTGGCTTTATCATTGCTTGTTGGCTGACTTGATTAATAAACAGGTTACTAAACAGCTCTGAGTTCCAGTCCTCCCTTCTGTAAAAGAGGGAGTAATACTCTCTCACAGGGGTATTGTGAAGTTGGTTAGTATAACATTTGGGGTGAGGCGTAGCCTGGCGGGGAGAGAGGAGGAATCAGCAACATCAGACTTATGTTTGAAATGAATGAAATGAGGCAGAAGAAAGAGACATGAAGAATGTCTAACATCATTCATTTAACAGACCTGTTATTTACCAGGCACCAAATTTGGAATTGGGAAAGCAAAGACAGACCATACGGTGTTCCTGCACCCAAGTTGCTCAAAGTCTAACAGGAGACAGACTGTATATTTTGATGTCAACTCTGAAATATTTTGTTCCCATAAGGAAAACATTACCAATCCACAGGAAGGGAAAGTGTGAGGGCCCCATTCTTTCCATCATCTTATTTACTGCCCTCTACCTTTCTGATTGTGCCTAGGAATGGATGGGTGAGTTTAAAACCGGGGGAAATGATTAGGGAACCACATTTGGCTGTAGACCTAAGCCATGTTCTCTAGAAAACTTTACCAATAAAGTTTATGTGTGTATTTTCATCTGTTTGACAATTGTGCCTTATTTCTCAATTGATTCTGGATGCAATAGGAGAATAAAGAGGGTGTTGTTTATTGGTTTTCACAAAATCCAACATGATGCAGGTTATTGTACTGCAGAAGCATGTCCAAGGCATAGGAATGAGATGCCGCATGGAGGGATCTCTTCTACATGGTGTGTGTGTGCATGCATGCGTGTGTGTGTGCTTGTGGACATATGGAGGGTGGGTGAGTGGGGAAAGATTTACAGAAGGAGGGATGCTGCTAACCAGAGGATGATTTGGAAAAGGGAAAGAAACATCCAGACAAAAGGAACATATTCTGAGACCTGAATGTGTGATAAAGAGCATTTGTAAAAAGTTTCAGAAAGGGCTACATGATGTGCCCATTTTCAGTATGAGTGTTGTTAGTACTATTTTGTCCACATTGTACCAAAGGACCTATATGAAACCAAGAATATACTTTGATCAGAGCTGGCCCTGTGTACACTCCAATGACATGTAAGTGTACTTTTGGGCATTATTGTACCTCAGCAACTCTGGATCTCAAGTATGGGTCCCAATCTGCCATCATCTTCAGAGCAAACTCTGCAATATTCTGGTTTTCCGACGTAGAAAAGGAACAGTATTCTGTAATCTCTAAGACTTCCTCTAGCCCTGATATTCCACGGAGCTCTTGCCGTTTCACACTGTTTTATAGAATCAGTTCTTTCTTGACCTTTCCAACTCTCAACAGGGCTCTCCATTCTCAAGATCTGGATAGATTAATTATCGATATGTCAGATCTAACTTGGCCAAGTCTTGGGAGCACATTGCTGTAAGGCA
Source organism: Suricata suricatta (assembly GCF_006229205.1). Lineage (NCBI taxonomy): Eukaryota > Metazoa > Chordata > Mammalia > Carnivora > Herpestidae > Suricata > Suricata suricatta. Next base: position 142,012,436 of record NC_043702.1, read on the forward strand.
CCACTTGGCACCTATTTGGTCACTTCTTTATATTCCACATAGAAGGGTGTGGTCAGTTTTGTAGAGAGGGAACACATATTGAGCTGAGCCAGTGTGTGGTTTTGAACCAAATACAATTCTTAAAGCTCCTCTCTTTCCCTTAAGAATTCCAGCACTCACTAATCATAGACACCAAAACAAAACAAAACAAAGCAAAAGGCTCATGCTGAGATTGTCTCTCTGCCAAACATTGGGTGCATATGGAAAAATTTATTCCCCAGGGACAGAGTTTCTTAACTTGGGAACTCCAGAAATTTTGGGCTAGATGATTCTTTCTTGCATGGGGCTGTTCTATGAGTTGGGATGTGTAGCAGCATCACCTGTTATTACCCACTGGATGCCAGTAGCATTTCCTCCCCGGTAGTGACAACCCAAAGTGTCTCCACACACCATCTAGCATGCCTTCGAGTTCACAAGCACTTTGTTTGGGAACCACTGCTCTAGGAGGTGGTGTTCCCTCTTTCTAAAGTGAGAGAATTGATAATAAGCATAGGTAGAGTCTCAGAAAGAAGCTGAGGAATGTATTCTCTTTGATACTATTCATTCTTTTGTTCATTCAACTAATGGAGTTCTTACTAGATATTTGCTACACGTTTTGGCTATTTAAATTCTCATTTCTGGATGCCTACCTCTATCCATGTCAGGACTGACGATGCTGCTTTCACCATGTATCCTCAGTTGTTACTTAAACCATGGCCACAATGGCCACTTCCGTTGTTTGTCGCTAATTTCCAGCTTCGTGATTCCACACCTGCAACAGTGAAAACACCAAGGGCCTGAGGGTAAGGCCCTGAATTCTAGATCTGGTTCTGCCACTTCCTAGAGGTCTGATCTCAGTAAAAGTGTGAGCATCTGAGTGCCACACCCTGGTCTGCAACACAGGAATGATGATGGCATAGTCTCACCGGCCCACCCAGTTGTTTTAATGGAAAAGAATAGGGCAGAGGAAGTGATCTGAAAACTATGAAGCACTGGACAAGAGAGAGAAATTGTTGTTATCATGATCATTATCTGTAAAACAAAAGATCTGGAAAGAGAATATCAGCACAAACTGCTAATCAAGCGGAGAGAAAGCCAGCTGAAGGATGAAACAATAACCACCTAGATGGAGGCAGAGGTGGGAGAAAGGATTAGAGGAGAAAGGCACAATCCCTTCGCTTATTTGGGGGCAACTAATTTCACTTCCCCCAGGAGTGTGAGCCTAAAGATAGGAAACCCGGGATGCCTGTGAGAAGGAGCTCTCTTGGACCCCTAGGGCAGAGTTGCTTGAGGGAGCCCATGGCTCAGGTTTCCAAGTGCAGGTTTCCCTTCTATGGGAAGGGATAATCAGGAAGTTAGTCTGTTAACATATATTAGGTACTTCCTATGTGCCAGACAGCATGCAAGGAATTTTCCTCCGAATGTTCTTTATAAGTATTGCATCTAGAGAGGATGGTGGGAGTCTACACTGTTCTCACAGCCCAAGTGGGCATGTCTACGCTGGAGATCCTATCTATGCCACCCCAGTAGTCCAGTGGAACATTTCTATATTCCATAAGGACAAAATTGGTAGGTTTTGGAAACACTAGAACATGAAATAAGATAGTCCATGAAATAACTCCTGTAAGTTATGAAGCATGTGTGTGGTTCTATGTTTTATAACAATGATCATCATAAGCATGTAGGTAACGCTTAGTATGTACTAGGTACTAACCTAGACACTTAAAAGATCATTCATTAAGTAACACAAGCTAAAAGTGAAGATAAATATGAGCACCATCACATGGAGACCTTTACAACCCTCCCTTCTCACTACCAAACCATTTCCATGGTTCTACACCTCCTGATTTTTAAAGAAAGGGAGAAACAAAAGTATGCCCAACATGGGCCACTATCCAGGCAGCACCCAGTGCTCTTACTACCATGTACTACCAGCCCCAGTGCAAATGACTATATGGCATTCAGTAGACAAGCAGGAGGAGAAGTGATGGTGGGTGAGCCTAGGAGGTGCACCCTGCAGTGTCTCTTGCTGCTGGAAACAGAACAGTGAGCAGCAACCATGGGAAGAGAGACGAGGGCAACTTGTCAGCAAATCTGAGGTTAGAAACTCTGAGGGCAGCTGGAGAAGATGTCAGTTTACAAGAGATCACAGAGATTTCCCCTTTCCCATTCAGGCAGAAATTTTAGGGGATGAATCTTGTCATGATTCTTTGAGGGGGGAGAAAATAATTTAATAATTCTTGTTTGCTTGTGTGCAAAGGCGTGTGACCTACTACCAGGACCATAAGAGTCCTGTAAGGAGACATTTTCTTCAGCACTCACGGAAAATGTTCTATCTCCCTCCAAGAGCAGCATGGTGCTCCTGTGACATTTACTTTGTGCACTGCCCCCTCTCCTGACTAAGGAGACTGTGATGCCAAAAATCTTAGTTTTCTTCATAGAGAACTAGTAAACACAAGCCATTCCAGCACCTGCAAGTTGTCTTTTTTTTTTTTTAATTTTGACTGAGGTCAAGATCTTCTTTCCAAGGCAACAAACATTTCATTTTTACTAAGACAAAGTAGGAAGGAGAAGCATTTTTCCCTGATGTCTAACAGTCAGTAGGCTGTGGTTTAAATCCAAAAAGATGGCTCCATTCATCATGAGTGTGGCCAGTGCTCTGAATGTTTACTGTCCTGACCTGACCAGCAGGCTCTGGTCAAAGGAAACATCTGTGGAAGCTACAGATTCCTTTTCAACCAGATACCATGCATGCCTAACACATTTAAAACCACCAAAAGATGTATCTTTCCATTATTTATAAGTTCCCACATAACACAATTCAGTTTAATCCTTAAAGCAACCTAAGACAGGCACTATTATTAGAAGCCCCATTTTACAACTGATAAAATGAGACTGTGGGTGAACACATAACATTCCAATGAGCAGGATGCAGTAGGGCAGATTCTCACCGTTCGTGATCTTTCCCTTTCTCAGACTTCAAGGACCTTCATTTTCATGCTTCGCCACACTGAGCTCATTTCTTGGCTGTAGGGTTGGTCATTTCTTTGAGGGTCTATTCTGCCTCATCCGCTAACAATGTGATTTCTTCCATGGCGGCAGCTGGGCTTAGTGGCACCTGTGCTCCCATAGCTCACACCCCCGCCCCCGGTTGCTTCTTTCATCCTTGCACATCAAGCTAGGAGAATGGTGCCCTTGGCTCCTGATGCACCTGCTCCAGATACCAAAAGCACCCAGGAGCATCAGAAAGGGGACGGTTGTGGCACAAAACTTTCTGATGCCGTTGGATATGGGGTCTGTCCTTTTTTCACCTTCTCTTTTCCTTCTAAATTACTCTTGATTATGCAACATCTGCTTCCTTCTGAGATGCATATGCTTCTCCCCCTAAATCGGGATGCCTGTCGAGTAGCCCATACCGAGAGTTGCATACAAATACACAGCTGAAAGTTGTCTTTAGAAGTCCTCCATAAATCAGATCCACAAGCTCAGCTAGCTCAACCGTGGAAGTGGCAGATAGCAGCACAGACAAAAATACCAGACCTCCCCAAGTCATCCGATAGATCAGAAGCTTTCCATTGCTCTAGGTACCAGGAGCAAGCAAGACAAATAGTAAGAAAACACATCCCCGTCTTTCCATTGGATGGATCAGCAGCCTTCCTGGCAGTGGAAGAAAAAGGGAATCTGGGGTGTCAGGATGAGGCCTGAAGTCAAAGGGGGAGGATCAGATGATGTCTCGTCTCAGTAGACACTCAGGTCAGTGGATCTGCAGGGGCCTCATAAGTCACTAGTGTTCTCCTGTGACACCTTAAACCCTCCCCTGCTATGAGGTCCTTCTAGACATAGTCTCTTTCTTCGTCACCTTTGCCACGTGCCTTACATATACTTAGTATTGAAAATATATGGGTAGAATTTATTTGAGTTAGATGACAGGACTTGCACTGGTAGCCATAAGAAAATTCTGAAAATAAAGAAATAACTATTAAAGCCAAGACACCAAGAAGGCCTAGTGAGAGCAATGAAATGCTATGGACTAAAAAAGAAACCAGCCTTTCTTGGAGAGCATAAAAAGAAGACTTCACTGACCTCTTTCTCTAACAAATGGCTTTGGGGAGGGGCGTGGGCAACCCTGAGAGCCAGCACTGGGTTCCAACAGGGAATCCTATCCAGGTCAGGGTTGTAGGGGAGGGTTCCTGCCCATAATTTCAGTGTGTGGAGCCAAAGGGCAATTAGAGAAAACAGACTCATACTGCAAGCCAGAAACTTTAAATGGATTATCTTTGCTTTTACAGCTTTATTGAGGTACAGATGACATACTGTAAACTGCACATATTTAAAGTACATGGTTTGATAAGGTTTGACATATGAATATACTAATAAAATTATCACCACAAGAACATATCTATTTGCCGTCCAAAATTTCCTTATGCCCTCCCTCCTCCCCATCTCCAGCTTCTCCCCAGGCAACCACTGACCTGTTTTGTTTTGTTTTGTTTTGCTATAGATCTGTTTGCATTTTCTATGATTTTCAAATCAATGGAATCATGCAACATGTTCTCAATGTTCCTTCCATGATATTGTTGGGTGGTAAAGAGGGCAGCTGGTTTATCCATTCACCTGTTAATGAGCATTTGGATTGTTTCCAGTTTTACACTATTACAAATAAGACTGCATATAAATATTTATATCATATGCAAGTTTTTGTATGGACATGTGTTTTTATTTCTGTTGGGTAAATACCTAGAAGTGGGATAACTCAGTCATGCAGTAGATGTATGTTGAATGTTCAAGAAACTGCCAAGCGTCTTTACAAAGTGTTTGTATCATGTTACATTAGCGGCAGTGGTACAAGAATTCCAGTTCCAACACATCCTGGCCAAGGCTTAGTCAATCATTTTAATTTTAGCTATTCAAACAGGTAGTGAGCGGTACATCACTGTGGTTTTACTTTCCATTTTCCTAATGACTAATGATGTTGAATATATTTTCATATGCTTATTTGCCATCTGTGTATCTTCTTTGGTGAACGTGTATTCAAATCTTTTGCCCGTTTTAAAAATGAGGTTGTTTTTTCCTTATTATTGAGATTTTTATAAGATCAACATTGCTGAAGACTCATTTACATATATTTCCATGAGGTTTCAAAAACTTACACATCCCAGTAGCTTCCACCACAATCAAGACCATCACCTAAAAAGTCCTCCTTTCTTTTGGAAGGTCGGTTCCTCTCCCTCAGGGTTCACCCTTTTTGAAATGACATGTTTATAAATGAGATGTAATTTATATTCCAAGCAATACACCCATTTTAAGTATACAGATCAGTGGTTTTTAGTATATTCCCAGATTTTGAAATATCACCCTCATCAACTTTCTGCATTTTCAGCACCTCAGAAAGAAACTCCATACCCATTTGCAGTCACTCCCCACCTCTGCTCCTCCTTCCTCTACTCCCCTCTGCCAACCACTACTTTATTCTCTGCCTCTTTAGATTTACCTATTTATGGACACTTCATATACATGAGTCCATATAATAAGTAGCCTTTCATGATGGGCTTATTTCTCGTAGCATGTTTTCAAAGTTCATCCATGCTATGGCATTTATCAGTACTTCATTTATTTTTATTGCCACATAATATTCTACTACAGATATGCCACATTTTATTTATCCACTTATCAGTTGGTGGACATTTGCCTTTTCACTTTTTGACTATTATGCATAATGCTGTTATGAATATTTGTGTATAAGCTTTTTTGTGGACTTTCGTGAAATCTTAGATAACATAAGTATTGGTCTCTTCCCCTGGTTCCTAGTGCAGAGCTCCTGAAAGCTTAATAATTTTCTAAGTGATAAAAGTGCTGAAGGCATCTCTTGTTCTCATATTTGGTCTTTGGCCTTACCACCGACACAGGGCTCCTAAACCCCTTGCCGATCCCTAAGTGCTAAGAGCACTGAGAGCATCTTCTCTTCTAACACGGAGTTTCAGGGGCGCCTTGGTGCCTCAGTTTGTTAAGAATTGGACTTCGGTTCAGGTCATGATCCCATGATCCATGAGTTTGAGCCCTGCATCAGGATCTGTGGTAGCAACTCAGAACCTGGAGCCTGCTTCAGATTCTCTCTCTTTCTCTCTCTCCCCTCCTCCCACACTCATGCTCTGTTTATATCTCTCAAAAATAAATAAACATAAAAATTTTAAAAATATAAGGATAAGCATCCCACCCTTGAATAATTAATGAAGGGCGTTAAGGAAAGTATATCTCCTCATAGAATTCTTCAAACTTATCATATGTTTAAAACCAGACTATTATTAGGGGATTCTTTTTGCAATGATTTAAACCTGTTACTTACTGATAAGAATGATGTAATCACCCAGGGTATATAAGACCCTGGCTATCTCAATAAACGTGCCCTTTTTTACCAACCGCCAAAAATAAATAAATAAATAAATAAATAAATAAATAAATAAATAATAAAAATAAAAATATAAGGAGATTCTGATTGGGCTCCTGGATGGGAGCTGGTCCACATAGAGACCTCAGGCCATAATTAGAAACTTGAAATTTTTAAAGCTCCCCCACCACGCAATTTTCCAGAGTAGGGACAAGGGCTGGGAACGAAGCTAACAATTGATGACGTCTGCGTGAGAGGAAGCCTCCATGAAATCCTATGGGGTCTGGTAAGCTTCCAGATTGGTGAGCACATTCACAGCCCAGGAGCGTGACAGCCCTCCCTCCATGGGGACAAAAAATTCTGCTCAAGGGACCTTCCCAGACCTCATCCTATGCATTTCTCTGACTATTCATCTGTATCATTTGTCATATTTTTTAATAAACAGGTAAACATATGTAAATGTTTCCCTGAGTTCTGTGAGTTGCTCTGGAAAAGTAATTGAATCCAAAAGGGGAGGAGATTATGAAAAACTCCGGTTTATTTTCAAGTCGGATAGACATGAGTAACCTGGGGACCCTTGATTAACGTGAGGGTTAGGGGTGCTGACCCTTGTGTAACTTTTGACGCCCCATAAACTTAACTACCAATAGCCTCCTGTTGGCCTTAACAATAACATTAAACAGTTGACTAACAATTTTTTAATATACTGTATTCTTACAATAAAGTAAGCTAGAAAAAAGAAAATGTTATTAAGAACAGTATACGGGAGAGAAAACACCTTTACAGTGCTATACTGTACTCATCAAAAAAAAATTTGCTTGTAGGTGGACCCACGTAGTTTAAACACATTTTGTTCCAGGATCTACTGTACCTGTGATTGGTCTCTGAAGTGAGGGGCAGTCTTGTGGGACTGAGCCCTCAACCTGTGAGATCTGGCACTACCTTCAGGTAGGTCGTGTCAGAATTGAGTTAAATTGTAGGACATCCAGCTAGCGTCATGGAGAATTGCTTGTCCATTCTGGGCTTGGTGACCAGAACTGTCAGAAGTCCAGTGTTCCGTGTTAAAGTAGAAGAGACATAGGAGGGAGGTCTGGGATTTTCCAATACAATTCTCTTTTATTTTGTGAGTGCACATACCTAGGAGAGGGATTGCTAGGCCATATGGTAATTCTATATTTAACATTTTTTTTAGACATTGACAGACGGTTTTTTAAGGATCTATACCATTTTGCATTCCAACCAGCAACATGTGAGTATCTGATGACTTCACACCCTCAAAGACACTGATTATTATCTTTTTTATTACAGCCATCTTAGTGGATACTAAGTGGCAATTCATTGTGGGTTTTATTTGTATTTCTCTGATAGCGAATAGGATTGAGGATTTTTTCGGGTGCTCCTATTGGCCATTTGCATATCTTTGGAGAAATGTCTGTCAAATCCTTGGCCTATTTTTACAGTGAGTAACTTGTTTTTTTTAATTCTTGAATTGTAAATGTTCTTTATGTATTCTAGATACAAGTCCTTCATTAAACATATAATTAGCAAAAAGTTTCTTTTTATGGGTTATTTTTTCACTTTCATGGTGGTGTACTTTGAAGAACAAAAATTTTCATTTTGCTGATGTCTTATTATGGAGATTTAAGAGTTCTACGTAGACATATGCATATATTCTACATATATATTCTTTATCTTTATATATACTTTGTAAATATTTTCCCCCAATCTGATTTGTCTTTTTATTCTCCTCACAGTATCTTTTGAAAAGCAGAAACTTTAATTTTCATAAACTCCAATTGATCAATGTATTCTTGTATAGGTTATCCTTTTGGTATATTATCTCTGAAAATTTGCCTAATCCAAGATCACAAATATTTCATACTATGTTTTCTTTTAGAAGTTACATAGTTCAGGTTTTACATTTAAGTCTATGATCTGTTTGAGTTAACTTTTCTATATCATGCAAGGTATAGATTGAAACTTATTTTTTTCTTTCTTCTTCCTTCCTTCCTCCCTCCCTCCCTCCCTCCTTCCTTCCTCTTTTCTTCCTTTCTTCCTTCCTTCCTCCCACCTTTCTTTCTTTCTTTCTTTCTTTCCTTCTTTCTTTCTTTCTTTCTTTCTTTCTTTCTTCCTTTCTTTCTTTCTTTCTTTCTCTCTCTCTCTCTCTCTCTCTCTCTCTCTCTCTCTCTCTCTCTCTCTTTCCTATAGATATTCCATTGCTTAACATCACCTGTTAAAGACCATCTTTCTCTACTGAGTTGCTTTTTAACCTTTGTCAAATAAGTTGCTCATGGGGCTCTTAGGTGTCTCAGTCAGTTAAGCAGCTGACTTCAGCTCAGGTCATGATCTCTTGGGTTGTGAGTTTGAGCCCCACCATCGGGCTCTGTGTTGACAGCTCAGAGCCTGGATCCTGCTTTGGATTCTGTGTTTCCCTCTCTCTCTGCCCCTCCACTGCTCAAGCTCTGTCTCTCTGTCTCTCAAAAATAAATGTAAAAAGAAAAATAAGTTGCCCAGATATGTGCAGGTCTATCTATAGATTCTCTCTTATTTCCCATTGATATATTTGCTTATTTTTAAACTAATATCACACTGTCTTGATTACTGTAGCTTTATTAGCCTTGAAATAAGGTAGTATGAGCCTTTCAATTTTGTTCTTTTTTAGACTTTTGACATTTCTAGATTCTTTGCATATCTAGTGAATTTTAAAATCAGTTTATCAACTTGTACCAAAAAATTCTTCTGGGATTACACTAAATCTATAAATTAAATTAAGAACATTGACATATTAATACTATTGAGTCTTTTGGCACATGATAAAGTGTATTTCTTCATTTATTTAGGTCTTTAACTTCTCTCAGCAATCTTTTGTAGTTTTATAGTACAAGTTTTTCATATATTTTATCAGGTTTTTTACTAAGTATTTCATATTTTTGATACAATTGTAAATGTTACTGTAGCTTAATTTCAATTCCATTTATGCATGGCTAGTGTATGAAAATGTAACTGATTTTTATATATTGATCTCATTTCTTAAAATCATGCTAAACTCATTCATTAGTCCTAGTAGTATTTTTAATAGATTCCATCAAATTTTTCTGTATCAGTGGTTCTAAACTAGGAGTAGATTTTACCCCCTGAGGGTCATGCAATACTACCTGGAGACATTTTGCATTTTCATGCTTTGGGTTCAGGGCATGGGTATTAGATACTGGTATCTAATAGATAGAAGTCAAGGTTACTGCTAACCATCCTACAACCTACAGGACAGTCCTCCACAACAAAAAATTATTATACTCAAAATAACTAGAAGAGATTCAAAAAAACCTGTTCTACATAAACAAACAGGTCATCTGCAAATAAAGTTTTACTTCCTCTTTTCCAATCCTCATGATTTTCACTTCTTCTTTTGCATCATTATGCTAGACTAATCTCCAATGTTAAATAGAAGAAGAGAAGGCAGACATATTTGTTTTGTTATTGATTCTAGGGGGGAAGTACTGAGTCTTTCACTATTAACTATGATGTTAGCTGTAGGGTTTTTTGTAGATGGGCTTTATCAGGTAGAACACATTCCCTTCAATTCCTAGGTTGCTGAGAATTTTTTAAGGAATGGTCATTACATTTTGTCACATGATTTTCTGCATTTATTGAGATGACCATATAGGTTTTTGTTATTAGTTTGACAATATGGTGAATTACACTGATTGATTTTCAAATGTTAAGCCATTTCACTTCCCTATGATAAATTCCACTTGTTCAAGATATTATTCTCCCTTTTTATATTGTTGGACTGGATTGGATGAAAATTTGTTTATAATTTTTTCATTATGTTCATACTTTCATGAACACTTGTCTATAGTTGGTTTGTTTGTTGTTTTATCCGTTATGTCTTTTTCTTGTTTTGGTATCAAGGTAATACTAGCTTCAAAAAATAAGTTGAGAAGTATTTTTTCCTCTTCAATTTTCCAGGCAGTTTATGTAGAATTGTTGTTATTTCTTCCATAAGTATTGGGGAGAATTCACCAGGGAAGCCACCTGAGCCTATGGTTTTCTTTGTAGAAAGATGTTCACATATTCTATGTCTTTTTTGATATATGGCTACTCAGATTACTTATTTTTACTTGATGAGCATCAGTAGTTTGTTCTTTTCAAGAAATTTTTCAATTTCATCTAAGGTGTCAAAATTATAAGAATCAAGTTGTTCACAGTGCTCCCTCATTACCCATTTAATAACTGTAGATGTGCAGTAGGTAACCTCTAATTTCTAATATTGGTAAAAGTGTTCTCTTTGCTTCCTGAGCATGTGACTGCTTCTTGGAGATTGATAAAATTGAAAAACCTCTAGCCAGACTGTTTTCTATTTTGGTGATTTCTGCTTTGATCTTTATTATTTTATTTTCTTTTATGTTAGATTTAGGTGCCCTTCTTTTCCAAGTTTTTTTTTTTAACACAGAAAGTGAGATAGACTGTTCTTTCCTAATATAGATGTTTAGTGCTATAATTTCTTCCCTAAATACTGCTATAGAGCATCCCATGAATTCTAATATATTATGTAGTTATTTTTATTCAATTCAAAATACTTCTGATTTTGTCTTTGACCAATGGGTTATTTATAGGTGCATTATACAGTTTCTAAATCTCAAGGGATTTTTTAGGTATCTTTTTGTTACTGATTCTTCATTTCATCCATTGTGGTCAGAGAAAATATATTGTCAGGATTGAATTATTTTAAATTTATTAAGATTTGTTTTCTGACCCAGAATATAATCCATCTTAACAATCTGTAATAGCAAGCAAGCCCCAGCCCCAGGACAAGCATTTAAGGGTAGGCTTCTGTCCCTAAGAAAACTTGACCATCTCCACGTACACATAAAAAGAATATATATTCTGATGTTATCAGGTGAGGTTGCTCTGTATATGCAAATCAGTCCAATTGGTCAATAGCATTGTTCAAGTTTCCCTTGTCCTTCCTGATTTTCTAAGGTCTTTAACTTTGTAGTTTTTATCAAGTTCAGAAAAATAATTGTTAATTCTGTCTCCAAATATGTTTTTGACTCCCCTTTCTTTTTCCTCAGAGACTCCAGTCACATATATATCAGGATGCTTGAAGTTGTCCCACAGCTATTTTTATTTTTAAATTCCTTTTTTCTCAGTGTGTTTCATTTTGAGTAGTTTCACTTGGTATGTCTTCATGTTTAAAAGTCTGTTCTTTACAATGTGTAATCTGCCATTAACCTTATCCAGTGTATTTTTCATATCAGACATTGTGGATTTTATATCTAGAAGTGCAAAATTTGTTTTGGATGCTTTGTATACCTTCCATGTTCCTACTTAACTTTTTGAATATATAAATACAGTTAAATGATTGTTTTATTGTTTTTGTCTATACCATCATCTACATCAGCTCTTGGTCATTTTTAATTGATTTATTTTCCTCACTATAAATCATATTTGCCTGGTTTTTTGTATGCCGGGTAATCCTTGATTAAATTCCAAGCATTGTGAATTTTATTTTGCTTGGTACTTTATTTTTAAAATTCCTGTAAATATCCTTGAGCTTTGTTTCCAGGAAGGTTTGAGTTACTTGAAGACAGTTTAATCTTTTTCTGTCTTACTCTTAAGGTATTTAGGTAAGACCAGGTCAGGACTCAGTCTAGGATGAATTATTTTCCACACTTGAGTTAAGACCTTCCTGAGTATGCATCTTATGCCTTATTAATTTTGAGTTTTTCCAGTATGGGTAGTAGCAATGGGCAGTATTTGCGGCACTGTGTGAACACCAACACTGTTCGCTATAATACGTTTAGATGACTATTTCCTACCACACATGTGTTCATTAATACTTTGCTAAATACTTAAGAAGGACCTGCAGATCTCTGGGATTCACTCTCTGTGTCTCTTTCTCCTCTCTGCTTCTCTGTTTTGTAAACCGTGGCTACCTTGAGCTTCTTGGATTCTTTATTAGTTTTTTCAACTTAGGAAGTTTACTAGGCTCTGCCTGGATTTCCCTGCTTGGGTCACAAACTAGAAACTCCTGAAGGTAGTAAGCTGGTGTCACCGTAGCCCTCCCCTCATTTGTTTCCCTCTCTCAGGGATCACAGTCCTTTATTGCCAGATGCCCAACATCTCAAAACCAGAGTTCCTATATTTTGCTGTTTTTTCTTTGGTTGTCTCAGACAGGATGGCAAAATCAATCTATGTTTCTCCATCTTGTCCAGAACAGAAGTCTCTACTTACATTGTCTTGTAGATCTTACAACCCCTTGGTAAGTACTAAATTAGTATTGAAATTGTGCTTCTTTAATAGAAAGATAATTTGAAAGACAGAGAGATTAAACTAGTTTAAGCTTGCATGGCTCTTAAGTGAATGAATCAGAATTCACACATAACCTCTGTGACACCAAAGCTGTCATAGCACCAATCTCTCCAGGTTTGTTATACCAGGATACTTTGGGGTTTGTTATTTATGACCAACCCCAAATCAGTTTCACTCGAAGTCCAATTCTAACCACACTCAGACATTCTGTTACTTCTTTAATTTTGGCTCATTCAAGCAATGAGCAGAGAGGGACAAAGGGAACTAAATAGTCTCAGATCCCGGCAAGTAAGTGAAGGTTGGAAAGGAAGCCCTAGGTAAGTGATACCTAGTGGTCCCATGTGGCCAACTGCAATAGAAAACAGTCTCCCAGCCACAGGGCATCCATTCAAAGACATCCTATCCACACACACACACACACACACACACACACACACACACACACACACAAACACCTCAGTAAAATGAAAAGTAAAGCTGGAGAAAAACTCCCACAGGGTTGTAAGCATGTGAGGAGGCACTTTTTGTACAGAAGATATGCACAACAGAGAAGGTCTGCAAGGCCTATGCTATTGGCAGAGTTTTCTGACTTGGGATGGGGATATGAAGGCTTGGGGGAGAAGGGACCCTTAGAGCTGCCTCAATTCACAGAGACCAACACTGAAGGTTCATGAGGCAGACCAGTTCCCAGGCCAATTCTCCACCCAGACAGTGGCAAGGAGGAAGGAAGGGGCCATGAGCCCAAAGGTGGTCACTATATATGCCTTGGGGATATGGTCTAGGTCTGCACACCTGGCAGAAGAAAATTAGGAAGTGCTCTTGTAATTTCAGGAGAGTTTGACAAATGATAGTGGAATTCTTCAAGGTCATTTCATGGCTGGATTATTCTCATCCTTCAGCTCTCTGCTCAAATGTCTTCTTCAGAGAGGCCTTCCCTCACCATCTATTCTACAAGACCTTCCCCACTTGCTCCCTGACTCCTCAAGCTGTGTGCACATAATATATAGCTAAGAGCATGGGCCCTGAAGCCAAATTGTCTATATTTGAATCTGATTCTGTCATAAACTTGCTCCACAATTTTGAGCAACCTACTTACTCTTACCAGTCTCCATTTCCTATAGATCAAATGGTCATAGAAGTACTTACCACATAAATACATTTTTATTGAACAAATGCATAATGCATTTATCCCTACCCCTGTAATGAATGGCCACAGGATTCTGGGTGGAAATCATATACCTGCAACCAACAGGAACCACATTCTTAACTGATGTGTCTCTGTGGAGAAGTAAGGACAGAAATAAGGGCTGCAGGGTTCTGATCCCACACCTCCTCCCCTTCTTGTTTGCACTCTTAGCCCTCACTAACTTTCATAAGGCTTGAAAGAGCTGGCTGTTATTCCCTGTGGCCTGCAGTCTAGTCACATGCTACTGGGTTGAGAGCAACAATCCTCACTTTCCCCAATGACACAGAATTGCAAAATAAATAAATAAGAAATATGCCCTCATATCTGTGTGTTTGTTTGATGGTCTGGATTTGTATATTCCACTTCCATAATGATGGGGAATATTATGTACCCCAAAGTACTGCTATACTTTGGAGGCAAGTTCAAGTTCTCATCTTTATCTGGATTGCCTGGGAGCCAGCCTGGTGGGAGAATGAGTGAACAGGACCACAGCGGGTCTAAGACCCCCTTATTAAACACATGGCTCAGGATCTAGCAATCCACATTTTTTTTCACATAAATGTGGCTTTTGTACCAGCTAATCTGTGCCAGCAGGTAGCTTGGCATCGTAGTAAAGCACCAGCATTATCCTTAAAACCTGGCTACAAGACTTGCCAAAGGGGGGGCCCTGGGTTGCTGGGAGAGCTTCAGACCACAGAGTTTGCCCTCTCCATGCACTGGGTCCCCTTCTTTGCTTTGAAGAGGAGAGTTTAAAAAACAAATGAAAAAACCCACTCTGATTTGCCTATCCATAGATGCTTCTTGGAGGCAAGATGTGGGCTGGGTTTGTCCCTTTATGGGAAGGCTTTGTGGTGTCATTACCCTAACATCTGTGCAGAGTCCCAGTGGCCCCAGAACCACCAGCCTCAGCCGCAGCTCCCAGGCCTGGAAAGGCAGTTAAGGGAAGTCAGACTGTGTGTCTATTAGACCTTGTAATGGGTCTTTCTGGTATTTTGTTCCTCTCTCCACAGATATCTATGTCTCTATGTTTCTCCTACATATTTTCTCTTTTTTCTGTTGGGTGGATAGCTTTCCATACCCTTTTTTCTCCTCTCAAGACTTTAGATTCTCCCCCTTTGCCATCACTGTACTTTGACATCTGGACCCAGCAGCCCCACACAGCCCAGATTTAAGGTTTTTGCCCCTTGCTCTCTGCCCCCCTGCACCATATCTTCAGGTCAGCTAAGAGTGTATCTCCTTCTCAAATACTCCTCGTTATACCTCACAGTTCCTTCATCATCCCATTTCCTCTGCTGGAAAGTTTTTTACCTGATATACTTGTGAAAGCTCAATACACCTTGTACCCTTGAGCCCGACTCTCCATGACGTTTTATCCCTTCCCATGTAAGCACTTTACTATTATAGTGTAATTTCTTACAACTTTCCTACTGGAATGACTGCTTCTTTCAAGAAGGGACCATGTTTCATTTCTCTCTATATCCCTTGTTTCAAGTATGGAGTGTAGCTACTAGTATGTAGTCAAATAAGAAAATAGTAGATACTTAATTAAGTGAATGAATGAATGAATGAATGAATCTCAGATCTGCTGACTATCCGATGCTTTCCCTGAAAAGCACAGTGCTCCTAGGACTCTCACCAAACTCTTGCCTCTCTGAATGTAGCATCCTGAAGAAGAAAGCCTCATTTATAGACATCCTTGGGCTTTTATTTTTCACTTTATTGCACCCAATATTAGTCTTGTGTGGAGAAAACAAAATGGAAGAGAATATAGGGGGTGCCCCTCAAATGGACTGTCTCCATCATTACTGACAGTTCTCTACAGAGATCATCTGTACTCTTATTAACCTTTTATCCTTACATATGGAAGCGCTAGACAGCTTTTTTCAAAAGTGGATCTCCTGCTCTCAACAGATATCCAGGGTGAAGAACTTAGTCTTCTACTTGGACGAAAAGATGCTCATAGCAGAAAGGAGGCAGGTGCCAACCTTCCAAAGGAACAACCAACTCATTGCCCTGAATGACCCCAGGTCCACATGGCTCCCACCTTCTAAGCATAATTCTTGTTAATTCTTACTTGGTTTTAAGTCTGTATTAACCATAGAAGACCTCAGTTCTCTCACCAGCCCCATTTAGTTTCTGCAATTTCATTATGTTATTCCATTAAATAGCATTGGCCATGTCCCTCTATTCCAATGGAAAGACTAGGTTCTGTTTTGTGGCTGCTTCTCTTCTGGCATTTTGACACTTAGCCCATCCCCAGACTCACTATTCATCTCAGATGGCTGAGGGCAGTCCCAATTTACACACGTTGTCTCAGTGTAATTATTAATAGCACCCCCTTTCATTCTCATAAGTGTCACAATGTGGATGATAAATTGTATGGTCACCCTACCCATCTCTGGTTTTTCCTACTTCTCTCTCTGAACTGACAGCTCACTCACTTGTCACACCCACCTTGTAATATGCTGAGATAGGACAATTCTTGTCCTGACCTACTTCTGTCTATTCCATAGCATTTGGATTGCTGGGCAGAGAGTCAGTGAATATGTTAGAAAGAAATTCTAGCCTTCTTTCCATGCTTCATAAACAAGTATGTCTATACTTAATACACACACACACGCTCGTGTATGCACACACACCACATTATTCCCAGTTGAAACAACATTAGCATTCTGTTTTTAACAAAGAGATCTCCATGTAGTAGGAAGGGAGGGAGAAAATTGTCTGGCAGCATTATAATGATAGATGTCAAACAGTGACATAGAAAAGAATTATAAAGGGCCAAAAAGACAGGGCTAGCCAGTGATCAAACCCTTTTCATCCAATGGGATGCCATTTTCCTTTCAAACCTGACACTATAAGGGGGAGAGATATTTTTGCACAGACAGTGACACAAATAAGGCTCACAAGGTCTCCTCAGCAGATGCTCATTACCTAAGCTGGGCACCAAAGAGTTCCCACATAAGTTACACCCCGTGAGCTGCTCACCTCAAGCCAAAGGGAACATTTGCCTGTTAGTGGTGTTTCATCAGTGTGGCTTCCCATTCAGCCTCCTCTGAAACCTGCCGAAGCCTAGAGGTGTTTGATCTGTTAAGCATTTTTTTTTTTGCTGAAAATATCCCTTATTTAAAATGGCTTCATTATACCTCCAGAATGGCCCCAAATAGCACTCTAGAGCTACAAGCTTGTCTGTGAATTCCACCTTTGAGGATGGCGGGGGCACAGGTAGCCATTCCATAAACATTGCTGAAAATCTAATTCTTCTGAGAAGCCTGCCCTGACCAAGTGAGGTCAAGGTGATGTGACTTTTTTCCTTCTAACAACCATTTCTAACAACCCCTTTGAGTAGTCACATCAGCACCGATAAATACAGAAATAATTCTGACCTCAAATCCAATCAATGTGAAAGAGAATCTTATACCCAGCTCAGTGCTCTTTTCTGAATGCCAGAGTTTCTCAACCTATGCATGCATGAGTTGCTGGTGTGCCAAAGTATCGATCCTCAGCTCCTCAGGTGGCCAGGCTGGGATTGGAAACAGCCAGAATTCATGACTAATTGTCTCAAAGATTAAGCTGCCTCATTGGCTTTTCTCCATCATACTACATCATACTAGCAACATTTACCATGTGTACCATGGCATAAAAAGATTAGGAACCATTGCTTATGGGTCAACACATGGCCCTCGAATCAGATATGAACTTTGAGATGAATTAAAAGGAAAACTTTGTCATTGGTGTGAAAACAAGTCAAAAATAACAACAATAAATAGGAAAAAATGGATGAAGACTGTATAAACATATCAGTCCAGTGTTTTGTTTTGTTTTGTTTTGGTGCTGAAACCCAGGAAAAATACTATCAGTTCTAAACAGAGTAATGAATACTTTGGATGGTAACACTGAAAATAAGTCATGTGGTGCCCATTTCGTCACTGAATCTCATTATGTCTCACTTTCATTATTGGTCAGACTTGCACCACACTGTCTCTTGATATCACATTTGCCCAGATGCCACCCAAAGGATACAACAGGAAGGCAACTTGATGTAGAGAAAGAGTACTAGCCTGAAAATTAATCTGTTTCTGATGATGATGGTGAAGCTGCAGACAAGTCACAACGTCTCCAGGTCTGTCTTCCTATCCTTTTCATTAGGGGGTTGATTTAGTCCTTTTAGTACTGAAATCCTTTGACTGTTGGACCATTTGTGAATATCACCCATGACCAATTCTCTCCTCCTTCTATGCATACAAGAGGTTAGAGGGTATACTCTCTCAACTACCTGTAGTTAGGCAGACCATGTGACTGGTTGTGGCCAATAGACTATTATCCAAAAGGATGTGCTTCCCTTCTGAGTCAAAGAATGTCATTGCCAGCAGACTCTTCTTCTGCCAGAACTATTGATGTGTTGTGTGTTCTGGATGGTGCCAGAGTGAACTTGTGCTCCATCACCCTGGGTCCCTGATTAGCCATGTAATGTGGACTCCTCCCTTGACCTTCATGAGAAATACACTTTGGTTTTTGGAAATCTGGGAATTTTTAATTTCTGCAACATAACCTATCTTAATATATGTTGACTAATGAATGAACCTCACCCAACCACTCAACTACACCAACTTTCCACAGCTCTTTTTGTTTGTTTGTTTCTTTTTTTTTTTTTTAAGAGAACAAGCCCTTGGGTGAGGTAGAAGAAGAAAAGGAACACAGTGCATGTCCCTGTATTTTTATTTGTTTGCTATGTTGAGTTGCACAGTGATTGTAGAGTGAAATTGAGGCTACCACTCACAATATGAGTTGATGATTCTGATAACAATAGAAAACTCACTATTTGAGCTAAGATTACCAGGAGGAAAAAACATAAAAGAGAAGGAAGAATGTAATCATATTCTTTATTATTGCAAAACACTCATCTTTGGTTCCCATCACCCAGTGTCATACTTTTGACCCTTTCCCTAGTGAAGACCTAGAGTGGCCCTGATACATTTGTCTTCTGCTTCCCTGCACTTCCATTATGATGTGGAATTCTAATGCCAGAGCCCCCATCAGCACCTCTGCTCAGTGGTTCGAAGTGGGTTGAATTGTAGCCGGCGGCAGGGGGTGATAAATGTAGCGTGAGCTGCCTTTCCCCCAGAAAACTGCAAATTGCCTGAGCAGTACAGCCCACAAAAGGTTCCCGTGGAGTGAATTTATCTTGCATTGTTGAGTGGAGAGAGAAAGAGGAGAGACCAGGCATTCTATTTTTGCAAAGTCACATTCGATCTTGTTCAATGTGCAGGCCACACATCTTTTAAAGGGGGCTCCAATGGAAAAGAATACCAACCCAGGAATGTAGAACAGATAAAGGGATTTATTTTTAACGCTGTTGGAGTTCACAACCGTGTGAGTATTTCAATTTCAAGTCACTCGCTCTGAATAATAATAATGTGTTCTGCTGGAGTGCATGTTATGTCACCCAATAACTCAGGATGGAGAAGACCACGCCCTGGACCAGAGGACACAACTGGCAAAAGGCAAGCTCTTCTTTCCATCATATCACCTACTCATTCAGAAGAAGAGAGCTATGCTTTTATCAGCAGCCCGAGTTTTCCTTGATCCTTGCTTCTGAGTTGGCATGCCTAAATAAATTATTTCCTTCTAGACAAAATTCCATTAATACTTCATGGGTCTGTCAAAGCAGCCACCATTTTGGAATCTTCCCAAGTGTTGAGAAATAATAAGAACCTTGGTATCTGATTGGCTTCATTACACCAGGCTTTAGAATGAGGTCTGGAGGTCAGGTCTTTCAGATCTAGATCTTTCCCTGTCTCCTGGAATAAGCAATAACAGTAACAGCTTTTCCTGAGAAAACAAGAGTTGTCATAAGACTTCATAACTTACCCTAGCTACTGGTCAGAAGATATTCTATTATATGACACTACTGTCTTTTTTTTTTTTAACTTTTCAGATAAGTCTGGTGGAAAGGTGCTTTTTGTTGTTGTTGTTGTTTTTAGTTTTCCTTGCTATCTAGAAAGCATCTTCTTCTTTAAAGTTTTGGCCAAATCCTCTCCCATTTTTCTAGACCCATCAACTCCATAATTACTTCCTTGTCAACCAACTCAGGCTCACGAGACTTCTCTTCTACCAAAGAATGAGTACTTATGCCCTGAACCACTGTCTTGACCCTGTTGTAAGCACATGCAATCATGCCTTGCATCCCACACAGAATATGTAGTAGGTAATAAAAGCTAAAATTTCCCAGCCGGGGTAGCAATTAATATAGTAGCAGTTGATAGCTGGGGCTCTGGAATTGCACAAGATCAGGTTCAATCCCAGGTCCTTTAATTACTAGCTTGGGCAAGTTAGTGATCCTCTTCATATTTCAATTCCCTCATTGTAAAGTGGAAATAATGATCATAATATCTACATCATAGGGTCATTGAAAGGATTAAGTGAGATAATGCATTTAAAGGGCTTAGCACAATGTTCAAAAATATTTGTAATCTCTAGGAAGTGTGAGTAGCTATTATCGTCTCTAATTATAATTTATGGACACTCCCTTTATTGTGTTATGACCTGCTACCAGCAGCTTTTTTAACTGGAGCCCTTCTGAATCATAGCAGTGACTCCAGTCTAGAATTTATTATTTCTAGGGTTTGATTTATGGAAAATACAGGCAAAAGTTTCCTGTTACCACATTCTGGTACATTTGGTTAGAAGAATGTCTCGGGGAAATGTGAGTAAAATGATAACATAATGAAATCATCCAAGACAGACTAGTCAGACAAATTCCTGGCCGAAACAAAAATTACCAAGTGTTCCTAATGCAGACAGGGCTCCTGAATTCAAGTTGTTGCCTAATTGAATTGGAAAAGCCATTACCTAGATTATAAAGCTCACTTCCATAAATTCTGCACATGTGCTAAGAGCCGCGACAACTCGCTGGTCCAGCTAGCAGCTCACAGGTAGATGTCTTCAGGAGAATCCTGTGGCTGGCCCTGTGCAGATGCATTTCTTCTCTGTCTGGGTGAAAACAGATTAGCCTCCCAGTTCATGATGGGATACGATGGGGGGAAAATCTATACTCCATGGTGCTCGGTTATTACATATAACTATTTTAATAGACATGTGGATGTATCAATAAATGCCAACGTTTTCCCCAAATACTATAGCTGGAGAAGGAGATCATTTTCTACACCATAGGCTTGGAAAATAACAATAGTCAAAAAAAATTTTTGTTTTTTATCTTCAGGTCAGAGGCTGTTCCATGAAGACCATTCAACACCCAAGCAGGGTATTGTGCTGTCTATACTTGCTGAGCAGAGAAGCTCTTAATCAATTACTCCCAATCAATGAAAACTCTGACTCCAAACACCAATTGGCCTAGCAAGGATATCTTCACTCTTGAAAACAATAGATCTCCTTCATTCTCTCCATCTCAAGCCATAAGACCTGACTCCCCCTCCCAGCAGACTATGTCCGGCCATCCGTTCCAGCATCATTCACGTTTTCCTGCTGGAACCAGCCTCTAGGGAGTTTAGCTCTTGAGCCACGTGGCCATTTTGAATTAATAATTTCCAAAGCAATAAACATTAACTTGAAAATTTTTACAAACAGGAATGCGGAACAACATTCCTGCTTGAATACACTGCCCTTTGGGTATGCCGGAAACCACATAGAGACCATAGACTATTTGCAACCTTTCAAAAATAATATATCAACAATCTTTATAATTAACAAGGTTAAGAATGAAGAAATGAAAAATAATCCAACTGAGTTACAAAGTAAAACTTTCATTATTTTGATGATGTTTGAATTCACCAATTTCTAACTCTGTGAAATACATTAGTAAATTAAATTCCTTTTGTTTTTAAGTTATGAATCAGGCATTCTGTACATATAAGAAAATTCCATTTGTCGATGTGCAGGCAGGCTAGCCCATTTATAATGGTCTTTGCCCTGCACAAAAGTGACTTGTGTGGCTCACTTATGTCTCCAGCTGTTCTTCTGGTAGTGCAGATGGAGTGACAGGAAGTCAAGCCTTCACCTCTCTGAAACTTTCCCCTCTGGGACCAATTGATGGTGAGGCCATAGACTTATTGCCCCCTAGGCAAAGATTGAGAAACAACGGGATGTAACTAGACCAGAACCAAGACCACAACCCTAATGGCAGTGATATTCTCTAAGCTCTGGGACTAACTATTGGCCAAGAGTGGTCATGACTAAACCAAGGCAGGGCACCATCACATGGTAGAGATGCTTATGAGACACCCCAGTGTGTGACAACAGTGTGTTATTTGCCAATGATTCTCTCCCATGGGAAGAATACCAGCCCATAGTAGGTAAGCAAGTTTAAATATTAGACGTATGGGAGACTTGGTTTTGGTTCTGTGGGGATGAACATAAGCCACGAAACACTAGAAAATATTATTCACTGGAGATACAATAGGCAAGTCACAAAAAAGGAAAGGAAAATTTGGACAGCTAATAAGTATATGTAGTTATACTCTGCCTCCTTAATAATGGACCAGAAGCAAATTAAAACAAAACATAATGCTTTATGCCTATAACAGTGTACACATCTGAAAATAAACAAAAATATTAACACCTACTATCTGCCAGGCCCTGCTCTGAGGAAAACTTATTAAGTCCTCATAATACTTTATGGGGAAGATGCTAATTAGAATCACCCCATCTTACAGTTGAGGAAACAGAGGGATAGAGAGCTTAAGTATTTTAACCAATGATTACATAACAAAAAAGGTTGCAGAGCCAAGATTTAATACAAAGCACTGGCAACGATGGGGTGAAAAGGACATTTATGCACTTGTTCCTGGGAAGTCAAAGTGGGATGGACATTCTAGAGTGCAATCCAGAAACATGTAGTGGAGTGAGCTATGCTTTACCTGATTACCTAGCAAGCCCCTTGGTAGATGTATATATCTTACAGAAACTTCCATACAGGACCATAACAAGATACAGACACAGATAATTCACTGCAAGTCTGTTTATAAAGGCGTTCATAGCTAGGAAAATGGATAAATAAATTTAACATATTTACCATATGTATATGAAAGAATGCTATATATTACTTAGAAATAATGAACAAGAGAGATTTAAAAATATAATTTCAAGTTGAGGAGAGTAAGATTGAAAGCTCAAAACCATTTCTGTAATTTTTTACTATACACAAACAACCCGATCACCAAAAGCATGAATATGTGAACTTACATGGGAAAAAAGATTTTACAGATGTAAGTAATTTTATTAGCCACATGACCCTAAAATAGATTATCCTGTATCATTGGAGGGTAGGGAGAGGGGATCAAGTTTCCCTACAAATTGGAGAAGAAAGAAGAACAGGAAATTGGAGAGATTCTAAAAAGAAAAATTCTAAGCACAGAAGGATTGAACACATCATTGCTAGCTTTAAGAAGGAGAGGGTTATGAGCCAAGGAATGCAGTGGCTTTTAGATGGAAAGAATGGCTTCCACCAACAACCAACAAGCAACACCCTGAAGGAGCTAAGAAGGAGATCCCCCCCACACACACACACACACTTCAGAGGCCAGCACACAACCTTGTGAGACCCTTAGCAGAGAAGCCAAACAAGTCTGGGGGACTTTTCACCTACAGAAACCATGAGATATGAAGTCTGTGTTATTTAAAGCATCTATGTTTGTGGTGATTTATTAAGGCAGCAATAGAAAACCAATACAGTCATCAATATTACATATTATACACACAAGAGTCAGTACCTATAGAGCGAGGGGTGGCGATGTGAAGAGAGGGAATAGAGAAGGGAAGAGAAAAAATAATGGAATAGGATATAGAGGATGATACTAATACTGTGTCATTGAGGATGACTATTAGCTCAGTACTGTGAATCCGAGGTCTAAGAATATTATGCAAGAAAAAAAATACTTGGTAACTGTTTGTCCAAGAAATTTCAAAAAGCACTCTCTGGTCTACTGAAAATGCAGTTCTGCATGGAAGAACTGAGTTAGACTCATAAGAATGAGTTAGACTCATTTCTGGCCAGGCCTCACATTCTCAGGCTCTAGGATTATGGGGTCTTACTTTCCTGGTTGTGTACATGGGAAAGTCCAGCAGCCTGACCTGAGGTCTCAGGCCCATTGAGAGTCTCCCTCTTTGAATTCTGTCTATCTTCTCCCTTTCCCAGCTTCATTCTGTTCCTTCTCTCTGCACTTTGCTATCAAAACAGCCTAGCCCATGAATAGTAGATTTCACTCCTCTTTCTAACATGACCCTCAACCACACACAATTTCAGAGGTCTTCTTCTTGGTCTTCCAAACAAGAGCATATCTCCACTTATAAGTAAATGTGGACAGTTAGGGTGAGGTTTAAGTAATTCAAAGTCAAGTCCTCTGTATGTTGTGGCTTATAAAATGTAATCCACCAAGGTGCCTGGGTGGCTCAGTTGGTTAAGCATCTGACTTCGGCTGAGGTCATGATCTAACAGTCCATGGGTCTGAGCCCTGTGTCAGGCTCTGTGCTGACAGCTCAGAGCCTGGAGCCTGCTTCAGATTCTGTCTCTCTCTCTCTCTCTCTCTCTCTCTCTCTCTCTCTCTCTCTCTCTCCCTCTGCCCCTCCACCACTCATGCTCTGTTTCTCTCTGTCTCAAAAGTAAGTAAACATAAATAAAATGTAACCCTCCAAAGCTTCTGGCTAGATATCAGCTACTGTTTCTTAAGTGAGAGAAGGACCTGATGTTTCCACTGAGCTATGGCTAGGCACATGCACTCACCTGCACAGACACATGCACATAGACATCCTCACAGCTACCAAGGCACTCCAAGAGCCCAGGGAATCCTGGAACCCCCAGGAGAAATCTCTGTTCTTGGCACTCATGAGGTGACTTCCCTCTGTCAAATCCAGGCTTTGAGCCCTCCGTTGATTTGTGCCTCAATCCCAGACGGAGAAAGCAACTAGAGCACCTGTCTGATCGCATTTGTGACAGCAATTATCCAGGAATCAGACACCAAGTCGTTACCAGTGAATGAATTATTACTAGAAACAGTTAGAGTCCAATAATGAAGTTAATGGGAGGTAATATGACAGTCATTAGACTGACATGGCTCTTTTCATTGTTGAAGAAAGAGGAACAGTTATCAAAGGCTGGCAACAGGCAGGCAGGCTTAATATGCGTCAGGCAACGTTGACAACACATCTCCTGGACTCTGTTCCTGTGGCCTCAGGAGTGGGCTGAGCTACAACTAGGGTTTGTATTTCCTGTTGGAAGTCAGCACCGGCTGGTCAGAAGAAAGCTTCCTATGATTCCATAATCTTGAGAGTCTTACAGTTCTCCGGTCACAGGATGACCTCACACAAGGCTATGTTTTTGCAAAAGCTCTTCCCTCTGCCCACATCTTTTCTTTCAACTTTACAATTCCTGTGCTTTTTTCCATCCTTAATACAAATACTACTTCCAGAGAAAATTTTCTATCAATGCTCCAAGAGGATTTAGCCTCCCCCACCTCGGATGTCCCACAATGCCTTGCTTAAACATCTATTGTTCCTCTCCAACATTGCATTCGACTGATGTGCTAACCTCGTCCGCGCTTCCTGTTTCACCAGGAGAACCTCAGAGGCGGGAGCCATGTGCTCATCATCCCAGTATGGCCAACACCTAGGAATGTACCCCTAGATTCCTTACAAACAGCTGATGAAAGAGTAAAGGGAGATAGAAGGATGGAAGTATGGAAAGAAGGAGGAGGGGAAGGAAGAAAGGAAGAAGGAAGGGAAAATAATAGAAGAAGGAAGAGAGGCAGGAACCAACTTTCTAATTCAGACTCCACCAGGTCTGACTGACAACAAATCACTTAATCCACCTAGTCCTAAATCTCTTCGTATTCCACAGGAGGGGCATCAGCCTTACTGCTCTGACTTTATGGGCTGAGGGGTAGATAAATGAGATAAAGTAGATACAGAATAGCACTCTGGGCTCAGATGAAAGAATTTATAAACACAAAGGATTTTTATCTCCACGTTGTGCCGGATAGAGACCAGATCTTTTTGACATTGTATAAAAATATGCTTCAGTGGGATTCCACACCTCCCTGTGCATACCTATGTATATTCATTGATGGGACTGAGAACACACAAATCCAGCTCGACTCAGCAGAAAGAGCCAGAGCAGTAGGAGTAGCCAGCGATACTCCTGTTACTGGAGAGTTTTCTTTCCCTTTAGCTTCATTCACTGTGGTTGGTACAAAGTGAAAATCTTTAAAGAAAAATGTCTAGTTAATGGCAAAACCTTTTGGTAAGACAGAGAAGAACAGGGGAAATGAAGGGTAATAAGTCTTCCTCCTTATTGATGTTTGCTTATGGTGGTGTGTACCTTACGGCAGCTCCCTGCAGGGCCACAAAGTAAGACCTCATTTTCCAGCTGATCCACTGAGTCCTGGGAATTAAAGCCATGGTCTCCTAGGTAGCCTGAAAGAGCTGAGGAGTCAGAGGATGAAAGACTTTCTATCTTCCAAACCCTTAACCATCAGCCTGTAACAGGAGCTTTCTGACAACCAGGCCAGGCAAAGGATGAAAAGAGACATATCCTGAACTCTTTAGAGCTGAGAGCACACCACACCATGGCATTTGAAAAACAGAAGTTAATGTTCTCTTGAACACCAACTGGGCTTAAGTAGTAGTCTGAGTTCTCCAGAGAAATAAGACCAATAGGATGTGTGTGTTGGGGGTGGGGGCAGGAGGTAGGGAGAAAGAGAGAAGGAGAGACATTTTTTATAAGGAATTGGCTCACACAACTATAGAGGCTGAAAGTCCCAGTATCTGCAGTTTGCAAGCTGGAGACCCAGAGGAGCTCCAGTCTGAGTCTGAAGGACTGAGACCCATGAGAGCCAAAGGGCTAGTCTAAAAGCCAAAGGGCTCAAAACCCAAGAAGAGCCAATGTTTCAGTTTGGGTCTCAAGTCTGGAAAAAACAAGTGTACCAGCTCAAAAGTCAGACAGGCATCCACCCCATCTCATTCAGGTTTCTGGTCTTATTGGGGTCTTCAACTGATGGGATGAAACCCACCCACATTAGGGAAGGCAATCTGCATCACTTAGTCTACCAATTCAAATGTTAATCTTCTCCAGAAACACCCTCACAGACAATCCAGAATAATGTTTGGCCAAAAGTCTGGAGACACATGGCCAAGTCAAGTGGATGCATAAAATTAACCATCACAGCTTAGAACTCCCTCCTATCAGCTCCCACACTGTGGCAGTACCAACCACCACAGGTGGGCATTCCAAGGTGAGAAGGTATTGGGATGTCCTAGCTCTAGAACACATAGCATCTCCTCTAGGTTCTACTGCCTTGCTTCTGTCCCAGTTATTCCCTGGGCCTGCAATATCCCAATGTCCTCCTCAGCTCTGTATCTTCCACAGCCCAGCTTAAATGCCACGTGATAACTATAATGACACCTACTGTCTGTAATCTTATTCAGTGTGTTACCAGCTTAGTGACTGTGATGGTTAATTTTATGTCAACTTGACTAAGCTAAGGGATGCCTCAAGAGCTGGTAAAATATTATCTCTGAGTATCTGTGAGGGCTTTTCTTTTCAGATGATATTAGCATTTGATGAGGTTTACTGAATAAAGAAGATCATCACCCTCACCAATGAGTGGTTAGCATTCAGTCTATTCAAAATACAAATAGGAAAAAAAAAGAAGAAAAAGTAAAAGCAAGAAAAGGGTGAATATTCTGCTCAAGCTGGACAGCAATCTTCTCCTCCCCATGAACAGTGGCATTCCTGCTTCTCAGGCCCATGGACTTGGACTAAGGCTTACATCCTCTTGGTTCCCCTGGTTCTCAGGCCTTTGATCTTGGACTATATCTATACCATCAATTTTCCCAGGCCTTCAACTTGAAGAAGGCAGACAGTGGAACTTCCCAGCCCCCATAATCACATAAGCCAATCCCAAATAAAAGGTGTTTTTCTACATATTTCTCCATATTCTAATGGTTCTGTTTCTCTGGAGAACCTAACACACAGTAGTGCAATAGGATCTCATCTAGCTAACAGCTTCAGTGTTGAGTATTTAGCATGGCCTGGACCGGATTTGGTCTCCCACAATTGGTTGTGTGAATTAGGCTGCAACCCTGACAATTGTGCATTCCTCTCTGCCTGATTATTTTTCTTTGGTCCTAAGTATACAAATGCCCTTTTGTTTTCCCTGGGCTCTAAATAAACAAGTACTCCAGGGGCAAAAGGCAACCCTTGAACTCCAGTTTCTACCAACCTGTGAAGGCATAGACCAGGTAAGCCCAAGGGGGTTGAGCAGGTAGCAGGAACCCACTGCCCTGGCACTCACACTAAGTTTCTATAAGAAAGAAAACAGTCTATTATGACCTAGGTCAACTCTAGGCAAGGAGCTCTTGAGTGACATTGCTGTAAGCTTCTACAAACTTGGTTAAATCAAGACCACAGATGGCCTTGCACTTCAATTTTTGCAGGGCTAAAGCAATTCTACCAAGTTGTTGCATGGACCTAGTCCTGCTTAGGCAACTCTTTATGTACTTAAGTGAGTGGGTGATGGAATAACTTTCCAGAGGCCAAGGGACTCCAAGGGATGGGCATGTGACTATTGCCATGAAAGTACATATTCTTGAGGTGGCACTAATGGCCGTAAGATGGGTCATATCTTATCAAGTCCTCATCTATGCAAAATTACAAAGGATACCCTCAATAACTGTCTTTCATACCAAAACCACTTAACAATGTGACTTTATTTACAGCCACAGACATGACTCTGGGCAATGGCATCCTCCTCCAGGGTGACTGTGGTGCCTCTGACCCCAGCTCTGACGATGCAGCCTGCTTGGGCCATTGAATAGGGAACTGGCATTGGCCTGAGACAACCCATTTGTAATGACTAGAGCATTAATTATAAGTAATTTGGAAAATGTCTTGGTAACTATGCATGCGTTGAGTGGAACCAATTAAACTGGTGAAGCCAAACACTAAGGAGGCCAGGCAGCTGCTTTTGCAGAGCGCTCAGGAGGGAAGGGAGCTGAGGACTGTCCACCCAGCGCCTGACTGCCCTACATTAGCAGGAAATGTCCTCTCACCGAGGCTGCCTGAGGCTGAGCGGGTGATATTAGCAGAAGGGAATGAAGCATGGAATGGGGTCCAAGAGGAGAAGAAAGCCCCCATTTATTTGCAAAATGAAACACATTTCTAAAAGTATTAAGGCTATTACTAGCTATTATCTGATATTAATATACAGGAGCTGATAATGGAAAGGGGTTGGTGAACTCTTAGGCTAAATCGGCATATACTTCAGCAAGACACTTATAAAAAAAAAAAAAGGCAAGGCAATTAGCAAATCAGGTCAAATGCAGATGCATCCCATCTAACCTATGATGGAATTTTTCAGCCTTGCTTATGATCCACTAAGTTTCCTAGTGAGGAAAGCAAGTGTTTGGCTGATAATTCTTCTACCAATGCTGTTACCCGTGCAGCAACTGAAACTACCCTGACATCTCCAAATCTCCAAACTTCTAGGAAGTTATAATTCAACTAAATTCCTATTTCCTTTTCATTTTATGGCATATTTTTGGTATTGATGAATTGGTATCATGCTTTGACATCTTTTAGATCCCAATATATTTTATCTCCACATTTCATAAGTCTTTGATTTTTCTCTCCTGCCTGTTTTCCAGTACTTGTTTCCTATAGCAGGGTTCAGCAAACATTTTCCTTAAAAGGGTCACTTGGCAAATATTTTAGGCTTTACAGATGATATGGCTTCTGTCACAGCTATTCAACCCTTCCATGGTAGCACAAAAGCAGCCACAGACAATAAATCAACAAAATAAGTATGGCTGGGTTCCAATTAACCTTTATTTACAAAATCCAGTGGATGCAGATTTGGCTCATAGGCAGTAGCTTGCAACCTCTGTCCTGTAGGAACTGAATAAGAGAGAAGCCTGTCCATTCTCCAGGGACTTCCACGGGCAGGCACATATTCTCTGCCACCATGAGATCTCATGCAGAGGTAGGTGACCCACACTGGCCCCGACCCTGACGATAATGCTGGCTCAGAGCCATTCTGTTAAAGTAGAAGTTAGATCAAATCACTTCTCTGCTCAGAATCCCAAGCAGTGACCCCATCTCACTTAAAGAATAAAGGCAAGGTGCCTGGGTGGCTCAGTTGACTTTGGTTCAGGTCATGATCTCATGGTTCCTGAGTTTGAGCCCCACATCAGTGCCTGGAGCCTGCTTGGGATGTTGTGTCTCCCTCTCTTTCTGCCTTTCCCCCACTTGTGCTCCCTCTCTCTCTCTCTCTCTTAAAAATGAATAAACACTAGGGGCACCTGGGCGGCTCAATTGGTTAAGTTTTTGACTTTGGCTCAGGTCATGACCTCATAGTTTATGAGTTTGAGCCCCATGTCAGGCTCTGTCCTGACAGCTCAGAGCCTGGATCCTGCTTTGGATTCTGTGTCCCCTTCTCTCTCTGCCCCTCTCCCACTTGTAATCTGTCTCTCTCTGTCTCTTAAAGATAAATAAATGTAAAAAAATATTTTAAGTGAATAAACACTAAAAAAAAGGTTTTTAAAGAATAGGGGCTTCACATTCCCTGCATACTGCCCCCCACTTCCCTCTGATCTCAGTTTTTTCCACTCTCCTCACTGTCCTCCTCCCATTCTGTGAGGAAAGCCAGGAAAACTTCTGCTTGGGAGCTGTGTCTTTGTAGTCGATTCTGCCTGTAAGGTTCTTTCTCCAAAAATCTACATGTCCGGCTCTCTCAACGTCCCTGAGGCCTTTACTCGGAAGCTACCTTTTCAGTGAGGTCTTCCCTGTTCCTCTTTTTTTTTTTTTCCATCTTAACCTGGCATTGTATATCCCTCTCTGCCTCATGTCTTCCCCCCCCCCCCCGCACTTACCGCTGCTTAATTACATACATATATCTTCGCCCACTTAGCATTATATATTATCTTCACTTACTTTGTGTCCCTCCATTTCACCTGTGTATAAGCTCCTCAAGGGCAGTTTGCTTTGTTTACTGCAATATCCCCATTACCTAGAACAGCGTTCAGAACACAATAAATATTTGTTAAATGAATGCATCCTGGCCCATAATCCTAAGAGGATCCTCATTAAACTGAGGCATTTTAAATTAAATGAGGCTTCTCTTCTGTCTGAATACACATTCCCCTACTCCCCACCTTCAGTATCTGCCTGCCTGGGAAAGATTAGAAATTGTTATAGAATGGATATAAGGAAAAAAATATACTGAGGTAGTAGTCAATTCTGAAAGTCAAAATCTAGATGAGCGAAGCCTTGTAATAGCTGGGAGGGCAGGCTATCATCTTGCAACAGGATTTCTCAAATCTCTTTCTCGTTCTCCAGCACTTGGACACCTTGGTCTCAGTCAAAGTCTGGACTCCATTTTAGGTGTTTTCCTAAGCGTGACATGAGGCTTGTTCTGTGGGGGAGGCGCTAAGGCAGGGGGAAGAAGAGGAAAAGCCCACCCTTGTTGGGTTTGGAAGAAGGTAGGAAGGAAGGGGATGGCACACACAGACTAGCATGGGTTCCCCACTTCCCCTTTCTAGCCTTAGTTACAGAGAAGGAGGAGGTACCTTAGGTAGGACGACAGAAGCATTCATGGGAGGAGCCATCCATCCTGTACCTCTTTTGGAACTCTGCAAAGAATCCAGCTGGGGCATCTAGGTGGCTCATTTGGTAAATCATTAGTTGGACTATTGATTTCGGCTCAGGTCATGATCTCACTGCTTGTGAACTTGAGCCCTGCATCAGGCTCTGCACTGACAACACAAAAACTGCTTGGGATTCTCTCTCTCTCTCTCTCTCTCTCTCTCTCTCTCTCTCTCTCTCTCTCTCCTCTGCCCCTTCCACGTTTACATGCACACACACTCCCACCCTCTCTCTCAAAATAAGTAAATAAAAAATACACTTAAAAAAAAAAAAGAAAGAAAAGAGGCTTGCTAATAGGGAGCTTCCTACCAGTCAGAGAAACCTCCTGAACTATGGGCAAGCAGAGGGAGGCTCTGAGTTTAGGTTGACTCAACCACACATAGTCTCTGGGTACTTGTGGCTGCTGAGTTTATTCTCTGTATATCCCCCATAGCAATGCAAGATGACCCCATGGTAGGAGCTGGCAGTGAACCTTCTAAGCCAACCCGCTGACCACAGACAGAGGCTCAGAAGTAAGTGCCAGTGGGAGTCAAGGCGAGGTCAAGTCAACAGGGAGCTCCATTGGAAATGTAGGCTGAGCCAAGACAAAAGACACTGAGTTGCATCAGAAGTAGATGAGGGTCCTTAAACCAGTGAGTAGGCAGACCAGGAGCTGGTAGCCAGCCCTCGCAGGAGAAACTAGCTTGAGGGCTGGGGAGAAATTCCTCACTGTAGCAGGCTCTGTTTAGATCCTACCAGTCTTGTGGCCTGTTTTGAGCACATAGGCAAACTACATTTCTTAGCTCTCCATTCAGTTCAGCTGAGACCTTGTGACCAGGTTCTGGTAAATTGACCAGTATTAATATTAGTTCTGGTAAATGAGCAGTATTCATGTTCACCCCTGCACAATCCTTTTATTCATTCTTTTTCCCAGAAAAACACTAAGATCATGTATTGGAGAGAAAAGGATGTTTTGGGTGGGAAACAAAGCAAACTAAAGAAATACAAGGAGTTTGAATTAAAGTCACCATTTGGTGAAAAGCTGTCATTCTTACATCAAATGCGACATGAAGGGGAGATAAACTTTGTATGAATCCAGTGAGATTTCTTTTTGAGGGGGAAGGTTTGTTATAGAAGCTAGCATTATTTGTCCTAATATATCTGCCCGATGCCTCCTCCATGTATCCAAATTCCCAAGAAAGAGAAAAGCTCTGTGACTCTCAGACTTTGTTTTTTTGTTTTTTTTTTCTTAGAGTGGAATTAACACCTTACCTGAAGGCTTTATTTAACTTTTTAACTTCTAAATTTGAACTAAGGCTATATAAGACTGGACATTTAGCTAATTTATTTTCATGCTAAGTGGGAGCTCAGGAGAAGGAACAAGTTAATTACAGACAAAAGTGAAATTTCATATCTTATTCTTTTGCATGTCTATGTTAAGTTGGGAGTTAAATTTGTGATCCATTATGCACAATTTGGAAAAAAGGTTTAAATAGCAATTCTAAGATTCTAATTCAAGTTTCTGAGATCCTAATAGTTAGAGAACGGCTCAGATACAGTAAAGTATAGACATGAGGAATGTGCACAGGGGTGATTCACAAGGCTTGGTTTTGGCTCAGTTTTGTATGAATTTGTCACTTAATGAATTTGAGCCTCGTTTTCCTCAATTTAAAAGGAGATGATGCTACTTCTGTTGCAAAGGGTAGGCATTGTATTGTATATAAATCACAGCTCAGTGCCTAGCAGAGCAGACCTGACAATGATTATCAGCTAAAACAATCATAAAAATCAACAGAAAGGGAAGTCTACATAGATTCCAGAATTGAAAGGAAACTCTTGTGCTTTAGGTCCTGCCTCTTGAAGGGATGTCATAGTTTTCACTGCTTAAGAATAAATCTCTCTCCTCTCTAATCTGTGTCTCTCTATCTGTCCATCTCTTCTCTCTGTGTCTCTGTCTCTCTGCCTCTCGCTCTCTCGCGCGTGCGCGCTCTCTCTCTCTCTCTCTCTCACACACACACACACACACACACACACACACACACACACACGCTCAATCCCCATATAATAATTTTATTGGTATTCAAATGTGCTACTGAAACCTTCTGCAAAAACCATCAGGTCCTAACCTGAAGCCTTACAAACCTGCAATGCAACATCATAACCTCACATCCTTCCACATAGTCATTTGGGACAAGTTGCAACACCCCATCTTCAATAATAAACAGGTCTATTTTCCTCTGGTGGAATGTGATCCCATGTGAGGCCTAAAGAGGCTGATATCACTAAAGATGTGCATGCAGAGAATGAATTACAGCCCATATGAGGTGTTGGGAGAGAGTAAATCATACATTTTTTTTCTGACTGCCTTTAATCTTCTCGGCTGTGAAGAACAACCTTTTGCTATCTGCCAACATATAACCACTTGTTGCTGAAATAGAGAGCCCACTCTAGAAATCTATGGGAGCCCACTTCCCCAATAAATGGTGTCAGCCGCATCTAGGGTAGGATTCACTGCTAGAAACCCCCTGGGCACTGAGCTGTAGCCTTCTCTCTGCTCCCACTAAGTTCTCTTCTATCAATACTTCTATCTAGTATATCCCTTAGAAGCTTGAGCCCTAGCACAATTGACCAAAAACTCTGCCCAGTGGTTTAGCTCTCCTAGAGAGAAGCCCAGATCTATAGCCTCAACATGAATTTAAACAGATCTCCATGAGAACAATGCAGTTATAAAGGAAGTATTGCCCAGAAGCCACTCTGCAACTCCATATCCCCATGGCCTTGGAGTTTACCCAGGTCTAGCTCCACCTGAAGTTCTGATTCTTCTACCTCCTTGCCTATGGGCTTGACTCATGTCCCCTCCCTGACAAAAGCCAACAGTGTACCCCACCACTGCAAGTACAAAGATAGAAATTGCCGGGACGCCTGGGTGGCTCAGTTAGTTGAGCGTCCAGCTTTGGCTCAGATCATGATCTCACAGTTTGTGGGTTCGAGCCCCGTGTTGGGCTCTGTGCTGACAGCTCAGAGCCTGGAGCCTGTCTTCAGATTCTGGGTCTCCCTCTTTCTTTCTGGCCCTCTCCTGCTCATGCTGTCTTTCTCTCTTTCTCTCAAAAATAAATAAACATTAAAAAAAAAAAAGAAAGAGAAATGGCCTTTGAGCAGATGAACACACAAGACCTTGTGCTACCTACTTTTATCAATGAGTATATTTCTCAGTCTTTTTTAGTATATGGCACTCTTTCTAATATAAAAAAATTACTTCTTTATGATAGTATTTTGAATATTTCCTACTTGAATAGTACATAATGGCCAGGATTTACTATGAATTCAATTACGTCTTTAAATGACTATTTTAGGAGCACCTGAGTGGCTCTGTCAGTTGAGCACCTAACTTCAGCTCAGGTCACAAACTCAACTCACCATTCGTGTGTTTGAGCCCCGCATCGGGCTGTGTGCTGACAGCTCAGAACCTGGAGCCTGCTTCAGATTCTCTGTCTTCCTCTCTCTCTCTCTCTGTTTTTCCTCCATTTGAACTTTGTCTCTATCTCTCAAAAACAAATAAAGATTTAATTTTATAAATAAATAAATAACTTCTTATTTTATTAATCCCAATTGGGTGCACACACACACACACACACACACACACCAAATAATGCACATGTACACACATACACACATGCATTCTTGAAAATAAGTTGTACGAGTAGGAGTAAAACATATATATTGCTTTACTCTTTCTGAAAGCAATGCTTAGCATACTGCATCTAGAATCATCTTCGCTCTCTCAGAGGACCATAGGTCATGGGTAGATTCTTCACTGCTAAGGTGGGGAGTCAGATGAATGGTGAAGGCCTCACCTGGTTTCCCCACCACCTTGCACTTTGCCTCTGACATTTCCCTGCACAAATCCAGGTTGTGCCCAAATTCCTCCTCACTAATTAACTCTACCTTTTCTCCCTCTTGTAGAAACCATGTAAAAATGAAAGCAAGAGTGGCATTAATTCAGAGATAACCTTTATTGTACGTTAATCTCTAGAAAATAACTTATTTACAAATGTTGGCATTTTCATTATTTTTAAATGAATTCTATACCTCACAAGTGGTTGTGACACATGGAGTATCATAACAACAGACTTGAAACCACTGCCTGCATTGTTTTCAAAATGGCACAACACCATTTATCCAATGTCACTTTTGCCTGGAAGGTGATTACATTACATTGTCTCACTTGATCCTCCCGGTAACCCTGTGGGGAGTTTACCAGAGAAAATATCAGACTGAGAGAGGTTAACTATCAGCTCCAAGTCCTAGAGGGATTAAGTAGTTTCAAACTCAGTTCTGTTACCAAAACCCTTGCAATTTGTAGTTCTTAGGATAGTCCTAATGGGAAGGGGATTTTGACCACCACTAAATTATTTTTGAGTTTTTGCCATTTGAACCCATTCTTGACAGAGGGCTCAGTGAAGTCAGCTATTAAGATTAAAATTGGTGAAACATGGATCTGGGTTCCCAGTGGGCCACTCAGGAAGTCCACATGTTTCTTTGCTTGTTCACTTCGGAAACTTCAATGCAATGTTTGTAGTGATTCAAGTCAGATTCTAGAGCCATATTGCCTGGATTAAAGTATTGACATTACCTCTGAGAAACTAAGAAGGCCTGAGCAAGTTACCTAACTTTTTCATGACTCAGTTTCTTCATCTTAATGAGAAGAAGAATAGTATTTCCCTTATGGGTTAATATATAAGGGCTTAGTACATTGTCTGACACGTGACAGGAACTATATAGGCCTTACCTATTATTTCTAGATACCAAGAAATACCTTGAACTGAATATATGTTGGTCTTCCATCTTGAAACAAAAAGAGAGCCAATAAACATAGATAGAGGGATAGAGCTAACATCCAACAGCTACCATCTATCTGACAGGGACTGCACAGCCTCTAAACACTCAGTGAGGTGAGTTTTGCTCAAGGCGTGAACCCAGATGCGCATCAAGTATTAGTTGTGCCAATGGCTCAGTGGTGGAAAATAATGCAAACCCAATTAATCTAGTTCTAAAGCCTCCCTTCTGCTGCAATAACATGCTACAGATCTATAATTTTAACCAAACTCAGTGACATTTGGGCAGACTAGAGAGAAAAATCACATGAAGAAAAACATGACTCTTTGCCATTTAAAAATACCAAAATGAGTATATTACCCTTAGCATTTACAATGAATTTAAACTCTTCCTTTACATTGGATAACATGTAGCATGAATTACAAATGAATACTCACAAAATGCTGTACTTCGAGTTGGCTGTGAGGTGGGCATGGATGATCCCTACCTCAACTAACTCACAGTCTAGTAAAGGAGGTCAGAGAGTCTTACAAACAACTGTTCAGTTCATTATGGGTTTAATGTTTGGGCTGATGAATAGGGGAAGGACGGTCCCAGAAAGAGAAGAAATTTTGAGCAAAGACACTGAAGGAAGAAAGGAAGAAGCCAGGGAAGATTGGAGGGTAGTGAGAATTTCTGAAATTTTGCTGAAACTCCGGTGGAAAAGCAGAAGTAGGGAAGATCTGGCTCCATTTCAGACTACAGACACCATTACACAGAAAGATCAAGTGAATGGCTGAATATTAGCACATCCAAGAACTGCAGGTCCCTCACATCAGAGGCTCTGGGACCTTGCTCAGTTCTCCATGAGCATTGCCCAGGGCACACCAGGAGTCAGGGTCTCCTTCCATGAAGAGGTAGGCCCACCAGTTATCCACAGAATTAGAAAGCAGCCATATTAGTTCCCTGGGGCTGCTGTAACAAAACATTGCTTATTGGGTGGCTTAAAACAGCATGAAGCTGTTCCCTCATAGTTCTGAAGGTCAGAAGTCCAAGATCAACGTGTCACCAGGGCCACTCTCTCTCTTAAGGCTTTAACGAGGAGTCTTCCCATGTCTTCTCCATCTTCTCATGGCTCTAGGCACTCTTTGGCTTGTGGCAGCACTGCTCCAATCTCTGCCTCCATCTTCACGTGGCCGCCTTCCCTCTGTGTCTTTGTAGTTCTTGGAAGTTCACCAGTCATTGAATTGAGAGGCCATCTAAAATCCAAGATGGGTTCATCTTGAGATCCTTTAACTAATACATCTTGAAACCCTATTTTCAAACAAAATTATGTTCTCAGTTTCCAAATGGACATGGATGTTTGGGGGACATTATTCAACCCATTAGAGGAGCCATGAGAACCAACATGGAAAAACCAAATGCAGGTTCATGGGGCCAGATAAGCGGCCACCTGGGCTACCTCTCCCAGAATCAACAATGACAGCTCTCAGGTGCTCATCTAGAGCCCCATATGGTCTGGTCTCCCACAACTCCATTTTGCCAGCATTGCCTCTCTGTACAGATCAGGTGGAGGTACTCCAACGGTCACAAATTGGGAGGATAATAAAATTTATTTTGAACACATGCTTCATTGAACAGGAGTCTGAGGAGATGGCTCACGCTTCCCTCTTCCCAGAAGGCTATCCCGAACTTGTGGTAAAACACTCTAAGGAAACTGCTGACAAGGGACCGGTGACCTCCCATTTAACACACTGGCTAGAAAACATGACATGCAGGGATAAGGAGCAGAGGACAGAGGGGAGCAAACCTCCCTAGAGGGAGTCTCAGTCTCTCTCATCACCCTGAGTGACAAAGACAGAAACACCAAGAAAAATGGATCTTTTCTCCTGGGGACTGAGCAATGGTATTGACCCAGAAGCAGGTGGGGGGAAAGCCTGAGAACTCATTCCTCCAGAGAGATGCCTGGCTCCAAAGAGTTCTGATTCTTCAATCAACACCACATGCTGAAGCCTTCAGTTTTTCTCCAGTTGTTTAAAACAAGATGTTTTAAACTGAGCCTGTGCCTAGACTTTTGGGAGAGGAAGAATCTCTAAAATGAGTATCAACTGCTGTGTCTACTCACCTAGCCTAGGGTGGATGGGGTCAACAACAATTTTCAAAACTCAGAGGTGCCTCTCACCCCAAAAAGATTAAGAACCACTGGGTTTCCCTTCTCTTTGTGAATGAAAATTTTTTGAATGGAGCTTTTGTTCTTAGTGCCCAGATATAGCATTGGAGATCAGGGAGGAGGCATGCAATAAATTCTTCATTTGTTGATTGATTTAGATTTGAGGCCAAAGATCCTAAGTTCCCTCCCCTGCTTATCACAGATCTTTTTGGAGAGAGCTTTGATGTAAATTATTGAGGTCAGAATGGAAAAGTTAAGATGTTTGCACCCAACAGCACCTGACATTCTATAAAACAGAACTGTTCACGGAGGAGACAATTGACATTAGTGGTCTGGTTGGTCAGCATTTAATGAAACCCTTGGAGGCAGCTGCAAAGGAGCCTGGGACTGTCAGTCTGTGTGCAGTGGAATTATACTGCTTGATCTCTATCTAAGAAGAATCACTAAAACATTAGGTAATTTCTAATGCATTGTTTCAGTGGTCAGATGGAAAAACTGTCCTGACCCAGGGAGCTCAAGTAAAGAGAAAGAGAACCCTACCAACGGCACAGTCATTTGATCTTTGTGTGCATGGCCCAAGGGCTAAAAATGGGTTTTATGTTTTTAAAGGATTCTAAAAATAAAAAGATCCCCCTCCTCTCCAACAAAAAGAAAAATATGCAATAGTAAAAAATAAAATATTTACTGCCTAGCCCTTTAGAGAAAAATTTCGCTATATCCATGGTGTATATTATAACAACATGGAACCTTGGCTCCCCAACCAGTTTCAAAATTTGGGATAGTATAGAGAAGGGGGTAAGTCACAGGGTAATCATAGTGGAGGTGACTGAGTCTGATTCTTGCCTCCATCCCCTACTAGCTAGTGACCCTGGGACCCTGACTTGTTATCTGCAAATCGTGGATAAAGAGAACATCTCATCGGTACATTGTTGTCAGGATAACATAACAATTACCCTCTATGGCACTTAATAAACCAGCACAGAATAGAGCTAGTACTCAAAAATCTCAATATTATTTAAAATACATTTCATAAAAACACTTTTAGGCAGGGAGAGGAATCGGAACTGATAAGTCCTAGACAGTAAACACTGTCCAGGGTTTAAATGCTTTTAGTGAATAGCACACTAAAAGTACCCACATCTTAGAACGACCTCAAAATACTATCCAGCCCATCTCTCAGCCTTGAAGCTGATACAAATCCAAACTTCACTGAGGAGAAAACAGACCTCAGAGAGATTCATTAACTGAACAAAAGTCACAATCTCCTATCATAATGTAGAGAAATTTTGTCATCTCTGCTCATTTAGGATGTGTTCATTCCTTCACTCAACAAACATTTAATAAGCAGCTGCTCCATGCCAAGCACTGCATGAGGCACTGGCACCAGAGAAAGGAAGGAAAAGATATGCTGCCCCTAGTGAGAGGGACCAAGCATGTTGGCAAACAAATACATGCAAAATAGAAAATGCTACAGATGCTAAAATAAAGGAGAAGATGGGCCTCTAGGTTGAGATTGGACTCACCAGGTAAAGTGAGCAGCAAGTGCAAAGACCCAGGGATAGAAAAGAACCCAGCATGTTCTGAAAACATCAGGGAGTTTGGCACAAAGCCAGGGGCCATGTCGAGGGTAAGTTGGGGTCAGGGCCTAAAAGGCCATGTATGACCTGCTGAGTAGTTTGGCCCTCATCCCACAGCAGCTCTTCTTGGAGTTTCAAGCAAGGCAATGACCTGGTTTACACATCAGAAAAATCACCCTGGGAGCTGCAGGGTGTGTGACAGATGGCACGGGAGCCAACCAGAGGCAGGAGATCAATTATGGGTCCGTTGCCAAATGCCAGATAAGAGACGAGAACCGCCTGACACGGGGAAGCGCCTCCTGGGACATCAGCAAAGAGGAGGGAGAACCAAGTGAGGCTCATGGCGGGGTCTGCAGAATTTCCTGTTCATTTGGGTGGCGATATGGGAAGGAGAAGAAAGAGCATAGAACGAGTCTGTATTTTGACCCCAACAAGCAGAGAGTGGAGGGATGTATTCAAAATGGGAGAACAAGAGGAACAATGCAGTTTGGGAGGAAAGTTCATCTGGTTGGTTTGGGACAGGAGGGATTTGAGGGCCCCG
Organism: Suricata suricatta; assembly: GCF_006229205.1. Lineage (NCBI taxonomy): Eukaryota > Metazoa > Chordata > Mammalia > Carnivora > Herpestidae > Suricata > Suricata suricatta. The sequence goes on from NC_043702.1 coordinate 142,053,075, forward strand.
GGAGGTGTCCTGGTGGCAATATCTGGTGCAGGAGGACTTCCAGCGGAAGATCCAGGCTGGGGACACCCATGTGTGATGATGGTGGCCTAGAAATAGATGCAATTTTCTTGTCTAGTAAGAATGTAAGAAACACGAGCATTTAAGGTGTAGATGAAGGAAGAGAACACGAAAGACGAACATGCAATTGAAAAAAAAATGTTAAGGCGATGCAAAATGTCTAACAAAAATGCCACCAGCTCCAAAGCCAAAGGTGGAGGGTGGGGGAATGGGAGCAAGGGCAACATTGCCTGTGGCACAAGCAGTTGATGAGGGGAGGGGTTTGGGTTTGGAAAAGAGAAGGTCCTGGGAATGACGTGGGAGACCACCTCTCTGAGATGGCCGGAGAGGCGCTAGGAAGCACAGGGAGGGGACCTGAGGGCAGGAGGCAGAGCCAAGTCCCTGTTGCCTCTGCCTTTTGTCCATTCTGCCATTTTTGGTCTGTTTGCTTTTAACAACAGAAGCACAGAATTTTCATAGGCTTTGGAAACTACAGCAGAAAAGAGGAAAATTCTGGAAAAGCGGGAACAGAAGGAGAAAAACAGTGGAGCAGGGCTTGCAAAATGGTGAGGGGGTCAAGGCAAGAGCACAGGTAGGGGGCCTACTCCCCTGCCCTCCCTGTCACTCCCCCCACCATCATCCATTCCCCTGTCCACTTTTGGGGGTCAACACTCCCCATCTTTATTTCTGACAGCACTTTGATTAAAAATCCAGGCTATCGAAACACATTTCTTGGAGCCAAATGCTGGCTCCACCACTCCCTCACGATGGAGCTTTAAACTCATTACCTGCTCTCTGTGCTTCAGTTTACAAACTCCTAAGTGGGGATAACAATAGGACCGATCTCAAAGGATTATTGAGAAAATTAAATAAGCTAACATTCATAAAGTGCACTGAACTGCCCCAAGTACTCCATAGGCACTAAATGAATCCAGATTATAACCATTCTCTTTTGTTACTGTATTTCTCCATGGTAGCATTTATCACAATTTAATTCAATAAATAAATCGTATAATTATTTATTTAACTCTTGACACTTTCAATTGAATGTAAGATCCCTAAGGACCTAGACCAATCTTTCTTCTTCCTCATTATATTCTGGGGGAGCAGCAGGAACTAAGTCATCGAGGAGTACTTATGGAGTCAACTGAATTTATTTGACCAAGCATACTGAGGGGGATAGGAAAAGCCCATGTAGATAAGATGCACCCCAGACAGTGGAACTACTGAGGAAGTGAGGTTAGAAGAAGCTTAGGGAGTCTGGAGAACAGCTCAATGAGACGTAAGGGAGGATCGAGTTCAAATACATTTCATCAGCAATTGACAAGTATTTGATGTTTAGTGCCCCATTCAGAAAAGAAATAAAAATATTACCTTTGCTAATGATATGATGGTGAGGTAGGTTGTTAAATAAGACGTATTCTTATTAACATGTCCATCAGCAATGTGGAGAAGGGAGTGGTCTCTCAAGCCTACCAGAAGGGTGTGGACTTCCACCCCACCCCCATATCTGTAAATATGGAAAAGATCCTCAACTGAATTCTGAAATGGGAAGACCAAGTTGAGATGAATACAGGAGAATGTATATAAAACATCAGGCACTTAGTAGCTGCTCAATGAGTGGTGGCTGCTATTACAATGACAATGATTACTTATGCAGGGTCATGTAATCCTGAATGATTGTATGCAAATCAGCAGGCACTAGAAATGCGCTCCTGCAAATGCAAGTTTCCATTAAAGAATCTTATGTTGAAACCTTTTGTAAAACATAAAATCAGCCTGTGAACTGGTGACCCCTCCCCCCCATTATTTAATTCCTAGTTCTTTTATGAATGCTGCAGTAGGGTAATGCATAATAATGGGACTACAATGTGGGTACCTGTCGACAAATGTGTACACCTGTCATACAGGCCAGGTCCCCCTTGGGGCAATGCCCAGAAGAGTCCTATTGCTCATTCTAGAAGCCGGAACTGAGAGTGATTCATCAACAGAATGGTCTTTTCTCAGGTTTGACCATGAAAGTGTTACATAGAGTGTTTAAGAAAGAGATCTTAGGGAGCCTGGGTGGCTCAGTTGGTTGAGCATTTGACTTTGGATCAGGTCATGATCTTACAGTTCATGGGTTCGAGCCCTGCACTGGTTCTGTGCTGACAGCTCAGAGCCTGGAGCCTGCTTCAGGTTCTGTACCTCCCTCTCTGTTTGCCCCTCCCCTGCTCATGCTCTGTCTCTCTCTTTCTCAAAAATAAATAAAATTAAAAAATAAAATAAAATAAAATAAAAAGAAAGAGGTCTTGAGTAGTGCATTTTAAGACACAGATTTAAATGTTAACTTCACCACTTACTAGTTCACCTGGCTTTGAGCTAGGTCATTGATCTGTTCTGAGACTTAATTTCTTCACCTGTAAAATGGGTTTAATGAGACCCATAAGGTTTTTGGAAAGAGGAATTAAAGGATGCAAGTAAACCACTTTGCAGGCATGTATTATCAGTTAATAAAGGGCGGGTGTTTCATTCTCATTCCTCAGCACCTACCCCCCGTGCAGACACAGACTAACATGTAAGATACAAGAATCCAGGCAATATTTAAAATATTGATATTTAAAATACTTCTTGTATTTCCCATTCTTCTTTCCACTCTTGATCTCTCGTAAAATTTAGTAAAGCCTTTCCAAAGGCCCATCTTGTCTGCATGGAGGCAGGGGCCCAAAGGAAGGTATCTGGGCCTAGCTCAGGTTGAAGAAGAGAAGCAGAACAAGCCAGCCAAGCAGGATAATATTTTGAGCGTCCCAAAGCACGTGGCTTGTGGCCCCTCCCACATGAAGATTCCCCTTCCAAAGTGAGTAGCCAGGGTTTGAGATTTGAACTCCTAAGGGAGTTGGATCTCTCCACTTAGGTTCTGAGTAAGTCTGTCTCCTAGACATGGATTACTTAATAGACGCCTACAGCTGCCAAGGGCTTTTGTCTCATCACCTAATCATCAGGAAACAAACAAACAAACAAGAGGAGAGATGCATGAGGGGCATTATCTATGGAAGGGCAGAACGAGAGATAAGTCTCCCTGAAGCCCCCAGCTCCTCCCCTCTCTCTTGGCTCCTGGATCCAGCAGCTCATCTTCAAAATTCAGCTGGATGACCAGCCCCTGCAGCCCTGGGAGTTGGGGCTCTCTCTGTGCTCATCAGCCAGTCCTTTCCCCGGGGCTGCTTCTCCAAAGGCCATTGGCCAGAGCTGTGTCTCAGTCGCTGGAAGACAGCCCAGCCAGGGCCTTGGGCAACAGGTTCCTGCTCTGGCCCCAGCCACCCCTGCTCTGCTCCCCAGGTTTAATTTCATGTTCATCAGAAGTATAGAGAAGGACATTTTCAGCAGATCAAAGGGACATAGTGAGCATGAAATAAACACAGTCACAGGGCAGGAGCAGGTGATGTGATACCCACACTGAAAGACTAGCTGCTCTCAGGGTCACTTTGGGGACTGGGAAAGAGCGTGGCCTGGAGCCATCTTTGGAAAATGTAGAAATCCGCACTTAGACTCAGTGTGGTCCGGAGCGAGGGAGGGGGGGCAGGGCTGCCCTGAGAGAGTGGCTTCTGCAGAAAAGATCCTGTTCTGGGAGCACTGAGTTCATCAGCCCCATAACCCACCTGCCCAAGCATCCCTCTTACCCCTAGCTCTGTGCAACAATCCTCCCAGAAGGAAGCGAGGCCTGAAGCATTGTCCATCATCTGTGTGTGGCAGGGGTAGTCAATACAGCTGAAAAGATAAGATTATTAAAATTAGTAAATAATATGAATGTACTTTATTCAGAATGCAACCATCCAGAACACAGGCACAAGCAAAAGAGAACTCGGAATTATAATATGTGTCAAAAAAATCTCTGCCCAAAACAGAAGAGGATTCTGGGATTCTGGGCAATTATCTATATCTTGATCTGAGTGGTAGTTGCATGGATATATACTTTGTAAAAATTCATGGGACTACACACTTATGATTTGTGCAGTGACTCTGGGTTATATCTCAATTTAAAAAAATTATGGAAGAGTTCCTGCCCTACCCTAGAATTGCAATTTATTATTTATAGGAAAATTCCCTATGCCTTCCCTCAAACCTGTTTACCCTTGTTTCAGATAAAATTCAAACAGAGTGAAAGACGTCGTTTCTTGACCTTCATAAAATGGAAGTGATAGGGGAATGGGGACAGCGGTAGATTGTTCTAGTCTTAGGTACATGGACAATGCAACAAATGTGGCATATAAAAAGAGATGGAGAAAATAAGAAAAAACAAGAACATAAAAATCATACCCAAGGAGAGACAAATAGAGTCCTATCTGGCTCCTTATCACAGAAACAAAAGTTTCCACAAAACTATAAAGCCCTGAGAGAGCATTAAAATCCAACTTCCCTTCAAGCTGGCTGTGTGGCCTTGAGCAAGTCATTTAACCTCTCTGGTCCTAGCATCCTCATTTATGAAATAGAATCAATGATAGTGCCCATCTTGCCAGGTTGTTTTGAAGATTAAATGATAAATGTTCTCATGTAGCAGGCAGGGACAGGTAATTAGTTCCTAGGATTATTTCTATATCTGGGCACATTATAATAGTGAAATTATGTCAACCAACTAACCCAAATACTGTGGTAGAATCTTTGCCAGACATCAAGAAGAAATCATCCTTTTAGCCGTCAAGTGGCTTACAATCAAATTGGGAAACAGCTCAAATTCAAGGGGAAGGACGCTCCACGGAAAGAAAACAAAGACACATCAGGTGCTTACTCTACATCAAATATTGTAGTATCTTATATATATTAATATATTTAACCCTTGTAACAACCTAATGAGAAAGATAAATTGCCATCCCGTATTTAACAGATGAGAAAACTAAGGCACAGAAAAATTAAATAATTTCCCCAGAGTCTTTACGTGTCAGGGTCTTTAAATCTGGTCAGTCCACTTGAGTTCACGCTGTTAGTCATTTGTGTCACATGAGCTAGGAAAATAGGTAATGCATAGCTCATAATTCATTTAAAATAAAGTAAGTGGTATCTGAGTTAAGGCCTAAAGGAATCAAGAACAATATTTTTTCTTATTAGTAAGTAATAAGGTTTTAGTGAGGTATAATTTATATACAATAAAATGTACCCATTTTACCTGTACAATTCAATGAGCTTTAACAAATGTATATCCTCATGTAACTATCATCCCCAAAATGATACAGAATAATTCCTCAGCTTGGAAAGTTCCCCCGTGTCCCTTTTAAGTTAGTCCCAGCTTCTCCCACACCCGTGTAACCACAGATCTGTTTCTTTCTTTCATTATACATTAGTTGTGACGGCGTTAGAATTTTATATAAACGGAATCATACCATATGTGTCTTTTATATCTGGTTTCTTTCACTTCGCATAATATTTTAAGATCCATCCATGTTATGATATAGATCCGTAGTTTGTTCCTTTTTAGTGCCTCGTAGAATTCCATTTTTGACTACATTACAATTGGTTCAGCAATCATCATCATTTGGGTTATTTTTGGTTTGGGGCAATTATACACCAAGCTGCTATAAATATTCAGGTCCTTTTGTAAAGACATAGGTTTTCATTTAGTTTGAGAAAAAGTACCTCAGAGTGGAATTATTGGGTCATATGTTAATTATATATTTAGCTTAATGAGAAATGGCCAAACTGTTCTCCAAAGTTGCGGCATAATTTTACATTTCCACTAACAAATGTCTTGGAGTTCAAGTTGTTCCATAAGCTCGTCAACACTTAGGGTTGTTAGTTTTCATTTGAGCTGTTCTAGTGAGGAGATAGTATGTGTTGTATTGCAGTTTAAATGACATCAAGCATGTTTTTATATACTAACTGGCCATTTGTACGTATTCTTTTGTGAATGAGATTTTTTGCCATTTTTTAATTGAGATGTTTAGTTTCTTATTATTGACTTGTAAGACTTTTTCTGGATACAAATAAACCCTTTGTCAAATATATGTAGTATGGCTACTTTCTTCCAGTCTGTGGCTTATAGGGCAACAACTGTTTGGCTCAGTTGACATTTCCCTAAAAAATGCACCTAGGGGCGCCTGGGTGGGTCAGTCAGTTAAGCCTCCCACTTCTGTTCAGGGCAGATCTCACATTTGTGGATTCAAGCCCCGCTGACAGCTAGCTCAGAGCCTGGAGCTTGCTTCTGGTTCTGTGTCTCCTTCTCTCTCTGCTCCCCCTCCCCTCATGCTCTGTCTCTGTCTGTATCAAAAATAAATAAGACATTTTAAAAAAATGCACCTAAATTATACCTTGAAAGAGAGATAAAGGATAGACATATGGACAAAGTTGAGAATAAAGATAAAGACAAACACTCTTAAGTTCAAGAAGGGTTCAAAGTCAGAATTGTATAGAGTAAGGTAGAAAGACAAGTTGGAACCAGGTCAGGGAAAGTGGTATACACAGAAATCAGAAATTTATTTTTTATGCACTGGGAAGCTATAGAGATTTTCCATTAGGCAACTAATGCAATTAAAGCTCTGCTTCAGGGGAAAACTAGATAAAATAGCTTTATTTATGGTGGAGCTCAATTAACAGATCTTAGAGTTAATGGAGATTAGGGACAAAAGAACAGATTTAGGTGATGAGGACACAGGCTTGAAACTAAGTGACCAACAGGCTGATAACATGGCACCATGGCTCTGAAAGTAAGACTAGAAACTGCGTTTAAGAATCATAGGAATCAGGGCGGGACCTGGGTGGTTCAGTTGGTTAAGTTTCTGACTTCAGCTTAGGTCATGATCTCACAGTTTGTGAGTTTGAGTCCCACATCAAGCTCTGTGCTGACAGCTCAGAGCCTGGAGTCTGCTTCAGATTCTGTATCTCCCTTTCCCTCTGCCCTTCCCCTACTCATGCTCTGTATCTGCATGTCTCTCAAAAATAAATAAATAAATATTTAAAAATTTAAAAAAAAATAGAAATCAGGATTTGGACTTGTATTTGTTATGTCTCTGGGACCTCTGGGTAGAAGCCAAAATGTCTTATTCTCTGTAGAGAATGGACTCAGAGCTGTGAAATGAGAGGTGGTCTTCCCTCTGCAAAGAGAAGAGTGTTGCGACCACTGGAATAGAATAATTTTGTTAAAGAACAAAGAAGACAAAAGAAGAACTTTAAGGAGTAGGAGGAAGAACAAGAGTAGGTTAAGGAAACTGAGAAAAAAAGTGGTCCAAAAAAGTAGGAAGAATTTAGTGTTGTGAATGCCTAGGAAAGTTTCAGAGAGTGGGATGTTGGTGTTGTCAAATGCTTCAGAGAGGTGGAGAATTTGGAACCATCAGGAAAATGTGCATTATGTTCAACATATTCCATGCTCCACATGCTCTAAAAGGAGAAGTGTGCACATATTTTTTTTAATTTTCTTTTTATATGCTATATATTTTTGTAACATTTTCAAGTTAAAGTAGTAAGCTTGCATTAACTTGGAAAATCATTTATGTAAGGAAAAACATAGAATTCCCTGATGGCAAATTAGACAGTGGAGTGGTTTTCAAAACTCTCTTTTTTCAACTAGATAACCTTTTCTTAAAACCAAACCTTACTCAGAAGTCCAATTTCTAAGACAGACAAGAAGTGCCTCTTATTAAAGATAATGAGGGGCACCTGCATGGCTCAGTCGATTTAGCATCCAACTTTGGCTCAGGTCATGATCTCATGGTTCATGAGTTTGAGCCCTACATCGGGATCTGTGCTAACAGCTCAGAGCCTAAAGCCTGCTTCAGATTCTGTGTCTCCCTCTGTCTCTGCCCCTACCCCAATCATGCTCTGTCTCCCAAAAATAAATAAACATTAAAAAAAAAAGGTAATGGAATGGAAGCAGAGCCCCCAATGCCCTTTGAGCCCTCCGTGATTAATCAATAAATGATAGGTAGATAGATAGATAGATGATAGAGAGATAGATGGATAGATAGATATTAGGAGAGAGAGGAGAGGGAGAGAGAGAGAGAGAGAGAGAGAGAGAGAGAGAGAGAGAGAGAGAGAGAACTTTTAATCCATTCAAATTCCCAATACAATGTAGTCTCCATGAGAGCAGAGATATTACCTTTTGGCTCACCACTGTCTTAATAGAGCCTAAAATGGTATCTGGAACTTGTTAGCAACTAAGCAAGCATTAGTGAATAAATGAATCTGAGCCTCTCAATAATGGTAGGATAGGAAAGAAGAAGGAGAAGAAGAAGAAGAAGAAGAAGAAGAAGAAGAAGAAGAAGAAGAAGAAGAAGAAGAAGGAGAAGGAGAAGGAGAAGGAGAAGGAGAAGGAGAAGGAGAAGGAGAAGGAGAAGGAGAAGGAGAAGGAGGAGGAGAAGGAGGAGAAGGAGGAGGAGAAGGAGGAGAAGGAGAAGGAGAAGAAGGAGAAGAAGGAGAAGAAGAAGAAAACTGACATTATTGACAGTCTACTATGTATGGAACTCTAGGATATTTGCAATTAAGTACTCCACCAAATTAAGGTACCATATGTCACACCATCCCTGTAAGTACATATTATTATCTGTATCATATACATGAGGACACATCAGTTTGAAGACCTTCTCAAAAGACACGTAAGTTTCAGACCTAGAGATATAATCCAGAAGCAGGTAGTATCAATGTGCATGACCTTTCTTGACTGCACCTCCATGCCACACCTCTCTTCCCAATAGCGATCCTGGGCAAGAGCTTGGCCTCTGACAGTCACTCTGACACAACTCAAATAAGTTGTCTGACTCCCCATTGAGAAGCTCATTTTTCCAGGTAACGGTGGACACATCCAAGAAAGGGTAGAGAACCATAGAGCAGCAGTAATAATTCAGGCCTTCCTGCCAATGGCGCTAGTGTTTGGGCTCAGCTGATAGGCGGGGCTAAATCAGTACAGAGTAAACGCTGTTCTGATGAAGGTTTTCATACCTACAACCCCCCCCACCCCGCCACCCAGGGACCAATGCAAAAATGCTATAACATTTGTGTGCCAACTCAACACTCATGCATTTGCAGCAGGATGTCTGGTGCATCTTAACCATCATATCAATGACCTACTGCTCTGAAACTCAGAGACTTCAAAGAACAATCACATGTCTTTGTCACAGTTGCATGGGAGGGTAATTTGGGCTGGGATCAGTTCAGTGGTTCTGTGACCCTGAGTCAGGCCTGGCTCAGGTTAAAGAAACTTGTATATGTACCAATATTTAGCTGCTAAGTGGGTATGTTAGTTTTCCAGGGCTCCCATATACAAAGGGCAGCAGACTGGGTGCCTTAAACCAGAGAAATGTGTTTTCTCATAATTCTTGAGGCTTTTAGTCTGATACCAAGGAATCAGGAAGATTGATTTTTTTTTTTTCCTGAGGGCCTTCACCTGGGCTTGTAAATGCCTATCTTCTCCATGTGTCTTCACGAGGTCTTTCTTCCATGCACACATGTCTTGTGTCCAAATTTCATCTTTGAATAAAGACACCAGTCATATTGGATTCAGGCCCCATCTAATGACTTCAATTTAATTGAATTATCTATTTAAAGACCTGTCTCCAGATTTAGTTAACTTCTGAGTTTCTGGGGGTCAGGCTTCAACATACATATTTCAGAGGAAACACTATTCAGCCCATAACAGTCAGAAGTCAGTCAAATGGTCTAAGAAGGTTCATCTGGCACAGATCTTCTCTGATCCACAGGGTCTCTGAACTTCCAGTAAGCTAGCCTGGGTTTTCCCACACAACGGCAGTTACAGGCACACAAGAGAGAAGGAAGAAGAACGCAGGCCCTCTCCTGGCTTAAGCTCAGAACTAGCCCGGCATCCCTCCTGCCACATTCTACTGGCCAAAGCAAGTCACAAAACCAGCCCGGATAGAAGGATGGACAACCGGGGCCACTCTCGCCGTCTGTTACAGCCATTCTCCTTCCTTCCCTCTCCCACACCCCAGGGAAACCCACATACAGGCTGACATCCTGGAAAAACTGCGACTCACTGAAATTGGCTCTACAACTCGATTCTCATACCAACTCCTTTGTGGTACCCCCCCCCCGTTTCTCTCCAACTCTCAGGCACCCCCTGCCTTCCCCTTCTCTAGCAGAAGAGAATCTGGGGAAAGCGTTCATCCTGAGGGTAAATGAGTATGAAGGTGACACCCCTTCTGGAGACCACTGTATTTTAGTAAATACCTAAGTCTTAAGCTAAGGAATGGAGCACTTGTGGCAGAACGTATGGTGACACCAGGAAGCAGGAGGAAGTTCCTTGGTTGCATGAGAAATGCTTCTCCCCCGTGGAGCCAGCAGAGCCATTTGTTTGCTGCTTTGTTAGTTACCTTCCACATGCTGAGCACGTGGCCCCACTTCTGACCGCCGCAGAGGCCTGAGTGATCGCGATGGTCTTACGGTCTTTTCTGTGTGAGTGATCAAGGAAGGATGGTAGTAGGAATCAGGACTCACAGAATATGGCTCCCAATCTATTCTTAGCTACTATTTGAGGGTGGAGCCTGCATCAGAAGCTATTTTTAGCTTATGTGAATCTCAATTGTAGTCTCAGTTGCAAACGTGAGAGATTTGGTGAGATCTCTAGGATTGCTTGCGGTTCTAATCTCCTGGGAATTCTAATGAAGATTCATCGTGTTCTATTCTGTCTCCAGAGCTGACCAGCCCCCACAACATGCTTGCTCAGCACCAGCCGGGAATACAAAATGTCCCGTATGGTCTGGATGCTTCTAAGTAGTTCTGGAGAGATTAAAAAACTATTAAGTTGAGGAGGAATTGTTGATGGATTTCTATCCACCAAACACTTTCTGCCATGCAGAAGAGCCCAGAAATCAGGGCTGTAGAAGTCTGGCGCCCATCAACCTCCCTCCACCACCCAACTCCTCTAACAACCGTGTCTAATATGCATTGATCAGTGTATACCTTGAAATGCAGGCTACTGTATACATTTTCTCTATATATACCAACCATCTGTCTGTTCTGCATTGACATAGCCAGTTTCCACTTCAAACACTGGTCTGTGTATACAATGTGTGTGGGTTGAGTTTGGATCTGACCAGGAAAGGCCATGCACCCACAGGTATTTAAGGGCTCTGTCTTGACAATCTACCATTATAGCAAATGTGGGGGAAAAAAAACAAAAAACAAAAAAAAACAGGGACAGGACCTTTTTTATTTTTTTTCAAACCCAACATGAAAAGTTATTGAGTCTTCTTACCATGCCAATAGTCAGAGGTAGTGTTAACACAGAAGCTCTGAGCTCTACTACTATGTGCAAAGTAGTTCATATGCTTTATCGTCACTGAGGACCTGTCAAGCTCTGTTCCTTGGGCGGACATGGATTGCCTCAAACAGCATTTGCTACACATTTGTTTTCTGAACACACTATACCCTCCTTAGGAAGGTTAATCCCAAAAGATAAAAGGTTTGGAGGTTGATCAGGGACTTCCCAAGTTTCTCTCCTTTAAAACTTGGTCTCCAAAGGAAAAATAGGAACTGAGGTCAGAGCTGGATCACCTATCAGAGCAAACCTAATCTTGAGTTAAGCTTCTGCTAGATACTAGCTGAACGTGAATAGTTTTTTTTAAGCAGAGACTGACTTTACTTCTGTTCACAAATAAGGTTGTTTCTCGAGTAACCTCAAAGCTCCAAAATTCAGCATTTCCCATATACCAGACTCCACTGACTGCCTCCACAAAGACACTGTGTGGCATGCAATTCCAGTGAGTTCTCCTGAGGCCTTTGAGTATTTTTGCATTGCAAGGTCATTGCTCTGTATATTAATAGCCTGGCAATAAAGAACGTATGTACAGCCACTTTTAAGACAAGATAAAAAGTAAATAAAGAATACCAGCACCTTTTAAGCTTTTCCACAGCAATGAGTGGGGTTACAAAAATACATACATACATGCAGTCATCCTCCTCTTTCTGGAAGTTGAAGAGACGGGCCCTGCAACAGCTCAAGCATAATATAAACCAGAGCACAATGCAGTGTTTACATACAGTGGATAGTAAGGGACCACAGGGGAACTCGAAGCATTTCAAGAAGGTCAAGAACTTTTGTGTAGGGTAGCCAGGGAAGGTGTGTAGGCAGATTCCTAAAATGGTCCCCACAATTCCTATCCCTTGGTATGCATGCCCTGTATAATCTCTTGGGCATGATCTAATCAGGTGAGCCTTTTTCCAAAAGGATTAAATGATTGGAGACAGAAGTCAGAGACATCCCCAGCTGCAGTAGACGCTCTCCTGTTTGCCTTGAAGAAGCAAAGTCCTATGTTACAGAGAGAATCACGTGGCAGAAAATGGAAGACAGACTTTTGTTGCTGAGAGAGGCTCTTGGCTGATGGCCAGGAGCTTCATCCTACAACTTCAAGGAATGAAATTATATCAACAACTTTGTGAGCTTGAGGACTTCGGGCTCCAGGAAGGAACAAGACCTGAGTGACACCTTAATTTCAGTTCTATGGGACCCTGAACAGAGAACCTATATAATTTGTGCCTAGACTCCTGACCTATAGAGACTGGGTGTGTTAAGTCCCTCAGTTTGTGATCATTGCTAACAGCAATAAAAAATATGCAAGGCTTCTTCTGAGAGCAGAAGTCACTTGAGCAGAGTCTAGAAGGAGAGGCTGACAGCTTGTAGAAGTTCAAAGGAGGCAGGAAATATTTATGCTGTGAAGAAAGGAAGGGGTGGGTGATATGAGGAAAGGCCCTATGGAAGGCTTCATGGAAAAGGAGACCTTTACCCTGTTTATCATTTTGATGCATGCAACACGTTTGCCTGGTGAGCAGGTCATTATGCCCATTACACATGAGAAAACTGAGGTCTTCAGATGTCTGTCATTGAGCATTAACATACCATTAACCAGGGACACAGTTAGCTTTGTAAAATGAAAATCTGTTTGAAATATATGAAATGCTTTTCATTCCTATAACCTAGAAGATAAGATCGAAATTCCTCAGCCAGTGTATGAGGCCCTTCGCTCACTGCTTATCATTCAACCTCCCTGCTACACTCTGGCCAAGTCACCCCCTCCACCCCCCCACAGGGCACACATCCCCTCTCCCATGCATTCCTGTGCTAGGCAAATGGTTCCCTCCATAGAGACTGTCCCCTACTTTTACCCACCCCTGTCCAGCTTTCTGTCCCACATTTGCTCAATTATGTATCTTCTACCCTTTGTTTTAGACTCTGGTCAAAAGCAATTTCTCCCACGAGGCTTCCTACTGTGTCCCCACATCACACCCTGGGTACAAACTTTCCTTAGTTATCCTGTACTACACTGTTAGTACTTAATAGCACTAAAGCCATATGTTAATAAAAGTTCACTACACATTTATTGAGTCATATCCACAGCCATGTACTAAGCCTTTTTACATGCATTATCACATTGTACTTTTATCACTTTTTCAAAAATGTGTTTACATGCTTCTTTACTAAATGGTAAATCTTTCAAAGGCAAGGATGATGGCTTTTTCATCTTTGTATCCCCTGGAGGTTTGCGGAGTGTAGAAGGCACTCAAAATATATTTAATAAATGAGTTAAAAGAGTCAGAAATAGGGCTGGAGTTCAGGACTGTGGATCACGGGGTGGAGTGATTTGCTGCAATGCCATCATGATAAAATGAATGTACAAGGGCTTTGTGAAATTACAAAATACTATATGAATGGAAGGCAGAAGATGCCAAGCCAAGCCCCCCTTCCTGTGCCCCTCTCTCAACCCTTGTATGTCTGTATCCTTCTGCCAAAATAATGTTGGATTATGTGAAAGCTTAACGGCAGTGCTGGTCTATTCATCTAGCCCAGAAACCCAAAAATATAAAGCAGAGTGTCTGTGCTCATGACAGTGGGAAGTATCGTGAAGACTGGTGCCAGGAGAACCAGAGTTTCTAGAAAACAGGGCAGAGCCATCTGGATGCATTCATGGAGGACCTGGAATCCCTTGAACATCCAGGAATCCCAAGCGGAAGTGAGCAGGCTCCTAGGTGGGTTACCGGAAGACCTGTGTGCACTTACCTCATCTTTAGAATTCTGTGCTGATCTCCAAGCATTGCTATGGTAAATAAGGCAGCCAATGAGACTCTTAAGTGAGCTGTAACGAACTCATTATCATCTAAGTAAGTCGAATTCTCCTTATTCAGACCCTGCTGTTTAGACATAGGTAAAAATCATTCTGTGTAGTACTAGGCTAGCCTTCATCTCTGGCTCTCCCATTTAGGCAAAGTTGAATGTTAAATCAGCTACCAGCCAGCATCCTGCTCTGTGCTGCTGACTCTAGGCTCAGCCAGAGAACTCAGAAAAAGAGATGTTTCCTCTCAGTTTAATATAGCAGGCCCTATGAGGGCTTCACGTTTATCTGTTTTTTCCCCAAATAACAAGGTATGCAATTCTTTCCTTCTCTCAAACCTCCCTCCTTCTCACCCTCCCCCACGCCAATGGCCGCCCACCCCACAGAGCACAGACCATCTCTAACGTGGGCTGCACTAGCAAATATTTGATGGGATGAGAACAACAACAAAAACATATTAACATCCAGCTTGAATCGTTGACACTGGGCTTAGGAAGAGTAAATTGAGGCCAATTAAAGATATAACCCTTAGAAATCGTTAGCAAGACCCTACTTTCTTTTCTAGAGAGGAGAAAACATTTTTACAACTTTTGACCAGAGGAGCAGAGGGAAAAAGCCTATTCTTTTATATCAAAGAGTAATTCTTTCCTCTACCCAATTCAGGGCAAGAAACCTTATGTAAAGCAGAATCAGGAACTGGAAGAGACACAGATGAGAAAGAAACAGTGGCCACCTTCCAGAAACTGACAATCTAGTAGGAGACTCTGCTTGATAAGTAAACAAATAAACATATAACTACTTTATCTGAAGCAGAACCAGGACAAATGTTATCTTTGAGATGGAAGCAAAGAGATGTGCGATGGAGAAAATGACATTTATTGGGACCACTTCTATGCTTCTCAACTTCTCTTTTCAGAAATATGGGGCAACGAAAGTCTATTCCAGTTCAAATTTCTGAATAATAAAAAACTGCATTATTTTCCACTATAAAATGATGATTGCATTCCTAAAAGTACTATACTATCAGAAACTGCATCACAAAAACAGTTACTCTGATAGGACAACACAAGGGTTGGGTCTAGAGACTTTTTGATATGTAATAGCAGCTAATCTTCCTCCAGGAATTCCAGCAATGCAAATATTTTCATTAGGCCTAAGTGTATCTTTTTATTTGACACAATTATATTAGTTCATCTAGGGACACCTGTGTGGCTCAGTTGGTTAAGCATCCAACTTCCACTGAGGTCATGATCTCACAGTTTGTGGGTTTGAGTCCTGCGTTGGGCTCTGTACTGACAGCTCAGAGCATGAAGCCTGCTTCAGGTTCTCTGTCTCCCTCTCTTTCTGCCTTTCCTCCTCCTCCTCCTCTCTCTCTCTTTCTCTCAAAAATAAATAAACATTAAAAAATTTTTTTAAAAAGTGTCAATAACAACCCTAAAACTTTCTGGGTAAATCCAAGCAGCACATGAGACAAGACCAAAATCAGTAAGTTTTGAGACTATCAAAGTCAATTATAGCTCCATTTGGGGCAAGTTGTCTTACTTGGCTAAATTCTGGTTTCAGCTCCCTTTTAGTGTCCTTCCGGAGAAAGGATTATGCACACCTGCATTGTTGAGCTCTGGAGTGACCATGAGACTTGCTTTAGCCAGTGCAAAGTAGGCAGACATGACAGGCATCACTTTGAAGCAAAGGTT
The DNA here is from genome assembly GCF_006229205.1 of Suricata suricatta. Classification (NCBI taxonomy): domain Eukaryota; kingdom Metazoa; phylum Chordata; class Mammalia; order Carnivora; family Herpestidae; genus Suricata; species Suricata suricatta. The sequence goes on from NC_043702.1 coordinate 142,068,826, forward strand.
TTCAGGGATCCACCATGTCCTTTTCCCTCTGACAGCATCACCAAAAGTACCCTCACCAAAGGAGTGCTTTTTCAGTCAGAGTTCTGGGGTAAAGACAACCATGAATCAGAGCCCCAGTCAACTCAAGATGTAGACACACACAGCTGAGAGCCGAAAGGGAACAATAAACCTTTGTTGTTGTAAGCAAGTAAGATTTGGGGCCATTTGTTACAACAATGTAATCCCACTTTATTCTGACTGATACACAAATACAAAAAATAAACATGAATTGAGCAGGTAGCAATTAAAGTAAAATAATTCAACTAAAACAACTACCTAGAAGCCCTGTGGTTTTTTCCTAATTGCGAACCTTATTAGCAATCATAGTCTCCAGCTTTTGAAGGCTCTGTACTAGACACTTTCATACATTATCCCATTCAGTCCACTTGACAATGGAAATGAGGTAGATTTCAATCTCCATTTGATAGGTAAGGAAACAGAGCCAAAGAGGTTAGGTGATTTACCAAATATCATTCACCTATTAAGTGTCAAAAGTGGGAGTTCTTCTGTTTGACCTCAAATCTTGCCTTCCTATGACCCTTCCACAGGGCTGATAAAGGAATAAAGTACCCAGCCACACACAGTGACCTCTGGTTACAATTTGAAGTCAGAAAAACTGGGGTCATGCTAACATGATCTGAATTAAGTTTCTTAGCCTCCCTGAGACAGTTTTCTCCTCTGTAAAATGGAGGAAATGTCATGTCCAGTGTTGTTGAAGGAGTGGATATACACAGTTACCAGCACATTGTCTGGCACATATCAGCTCTCAGTGAATGACTTTCAGAATAATCAGAGGCTATGGGGCTCCTGAGTGGCTCAGTCAATTAAGCATCCGACTTCGGCTCAGGTCACGATCTCATGGTTTGTGGGTCTGAGCCCCGCATTGTGCTGACCGCTAGCTCGGAGCCTGGAGCCTGTCTTCAGATTCTGTGTCTCCCTCTCGCTCTGACCCTCCCCTGCTCATGCTGTCTCTCTGTCTCTCTCAAATAAATAAAAACAGTAAAAAAAAAAAAAAAGAATAATCAGAAGCTGTCCTGATACAACCCAGGCAGAGGCTGAAGAGGGAAAGAGTCATTCTCTCTGAGGCACCTAGATAATGCCCCCCCACTGTGTCCTCATGAGGCCAGGGCACAGCAGGGACCTAAGTGGACAGAGATACAATGCCCAGTTGGTCATAGGGCAGGATGGGAATCACCGGCGAGGAGAGGGCCATGGGCCATGCACAGAGCAAGAGACCGGCTCCTCCCTCCACAGAGAAGGCCAAGCCAGAATGGCAAGGGACAGCCATCAGCAAGCCCCCTGACAGATGGACCCATGAAATACAGGGACAGGCTGGACACCAATGGACCAAAAAAAAGAGCTTAGAGGGGCAGGGCCTGGCTGGGGATGAAGGCAGAGAGAGAGAAAGCTGCAAACAAGAGCCGGTCTGTGACATGCCATGGTCCCTGACTAGCAATAAGCGGGTAGAAGCAGCTGATGGCATTAATGACAGGAGCTAATGACGTGAAAACACTTAAGCAAGGGGCCTTCAAGGAGCTGTTGTTGCTGCTGAAAAGCCTCGCCACTGAACAAAGCAATTAGTCCGTCACCCAGCCACCCTGCCCCTCCCCTGCCCGCCTCTCTTTTCCCACCTTTCCAGACCTCAGACCATTCATCCCTTTGTCTCACCAACCCCGACTGCCGCCACCCAGACCCAGCAAACAGAACTGCACCAGCTGGAGCCCAGCCTGTGACGGCTGTCTCCCAAACCCGCAGGGCCCAGGGCAGGCGGGGCACCACAACAGGGGATGGCCTCCGAGGGACCTTTCTGTCTCTGCGGTTTGGCCAAGAGCTTTTTGTGAAAAAGTTACCTGTGCATTTATACAGTTCTGCATATGGCACTCGCCTTTTCCCATATTGCAAAGAAGAGGTCTACTGGCTTGGGCAGCAGGGATGGGAACTGGAAAACAATTTTGAGCTTGGACACCTCTCTACCCAAAAAGAAAGAGTACGAGGCTGGAAGTGGAGGACTCCTGAGTTCTCCCTCTTGCTTCTCCTCATCTTTTAAAGCTTATCTTAAGCATTCCCATTCTAGGATCCTTCCCTGGTCCATGAAGGCTCTCCTGCTCGTACAAGGCCATTACCACAGGTCTGGTCATATAATGCTCCGGGGTAACGACTGCTTCTTGTCTGTCTTCCTGTTTTCCTTCTTCTCAACACTCTGAGCTCCCAGGTGGCCTCTTGTCATCCTCAGCATCTAGCACATGGTCCTGTGCAGTACCTAGTTCAAGTTTCTGCCATATGCAACTTCCAGATTAAGTAGGGATGATAATACATGCCCTATTACATGTTCTAGTTTGATATTGGGGGTCAGAGATGACAGCAACACTGAAGAGTATTTGGAAATGCACAATGATAAATGACTTATAAATGTTAGGCATTGTGTGCGTCTCTCATTCACTCATTCACTCATTCGATATGTTTTGGGCACATATTATGTGCTAGTCCTAGGCTGGGACAGATGGAACCCCTCTTTGAAACCCTTCTCCCAGCAAGTGATCTCACCATCTCGTCGCCTTCAGCCCTGCATTTAGCCTCTGGCCCGAACCAGTGAACCCACTCTTGCTGGGTCTGCCTCCCCTTGCTGATGTCTCCACCAAACCCTAAGCTTACTACCTACCACCCATAAAAAGATCAACAATCATATTTTGAGTGCCATCTACAAGTAGGACATAGGACCAAGCATGGAAAGGAGGAATAAAATACACAATGGGTAAGGTATCGAGTCCCCCCACAAGAACTTAGAACATAATATAAACCGAAAGTGGAAAAAGTTGGAAGAGACGCTAAAAAATGATGTCGCAATTCAGAGAAGGGAGAGGATTCATTAACTGGCCCATTAGAAAAGTCTTAAGGAAAGAGGTGATATTTGAATCTGGTCATGAAGAATTGAAAGGCTTCAGGAGGTAGATATTATGCAAGAAAAGCTATTTTCAGAAAATTAGAGCCATACATTTCCTTAGAGGGTCAATCTTCAACTTTTTCATCATACAGATGAAAAAATAGAGGGAATGAGAGATTCAGTAACTTGCCCAAGATCACTAAGCTAGTCACTGGCAGGGCTGGAATGCAAACCCTGAAGCCCACACTTTGGCCAGGAAATGGCAACCCAGACTGTGCTTTAAGCAAAAGACAAAGGAGCAAATGAGAGAGAGGGCAAGAAAAATGGCAGGGGAAGAAAAGGAGAGAGAGAGAGAGAGAGAGAGAGAGAGAGAGAGAGAGAGAGACCATGAAAACCAAAGAAAAACTTTTAGGTATCCCAGAGAAAGAGACCATTCAGGTAGCTACTAGGCAAAATAATGAAACCCCAGTGAAGAGTGGTAGCTACAGAAATGGGAAGAAATGGATAGTTCTGGAAAGGGGCTGTGTTAGTCTACCACAAAGAACTAGAGACTAGGTGGCTTATAAAAAAACAGAAATTTATTTCTCACAATTCTGGAAGCTGGCAGTCCAAGACCAGGATGCCAGCATGGTTGGGTTCTGGTGAGAGGCCACTTCCTGCTTCACAGACAGCCATCTTCTAGCTGTGTCCTCAAACAGCCTCTGGGATTTATTTTAAAGAGCACTAACCCTACTCATGCAGGCTCCACCGTCATGACCCAAAGACCTGTCATGTTCAGGGGAGGGGTTGGGGACACAAATATTGTCAGTCCACAGCGGATGGGTTAGAAGATTTTTTTTTAATGCTTATTATTGAGACAGAAAAAAACAGAGCATGATTGGAAGAGGGGCAGAGAGAGAAAGAGGGAGACACAGAATCTGAAACTGCCTCCAGGCTCTGAGCTGTCAGCACAGATCCCGACATGGGGCTCCAAACCACAAACCAAGAAATCATGACCTGAGCCCAAGTCGGATGCTTAACCGATTGAGCCACCCAGGAGCCCCGAAGATATTTTTTATTATTTTTTTAATTTTTTAATGGTTTTATTTATTTTTGAGAGACAGAGAGGGACGGCACGAGCAGGGGAGGGACAGAGAGAGAGGGAGACACAGAATCTGACGCAGGCTCCAGGCTCTGAGCTGTCAGAACAGAGCTCAATACAGGGCTCGAACGCAGGAACCGTGAGATCATGACCTGAGCTGAAGCCGGACGCCCAACCAACTGAGTCACCCAGGTGCCCCAACCCCAAAGGTTTTTGATAACTAAATGCAGAGACATGGAGGGGGAGTAGAATTCCAAGATTTCAAGCTTGGGGAACAGTTTAAAGATTCCTTGAGAAATCTGGGTTTCCCTAAGTATGCCCTCGCACTGCCCAACCCTGCCACGGGCTCTGAGCAGGGCTCCCTGAGAAACTCAAACCCACCCAAACGCCAGGTTTTCTCCTGCCTTGTGAGAAGAAAACGCTGTCGAGTGGGAAGGGGAGACTGATTTTTCTCACTGCAGGGCCCCTCGATCATGGCAGTTGTATTATCACATTAGTAAAAAATTGATCTCAAATGAATACTGGGTTTCGGAATTGTATAATCCGTCCGGCCTCACCCAGAAGCACAGCGCACAGGGTTGCGCCCTCCTGACTGCTCACAGGGGCTCTGGGGAAGGTGTAAATTCCTCTCAATCCTGTTTCCAATCAGGAGACAGCAGCTTTGTTGAGACTAAGCCGTGTTCAAATCTAGGATGTGCCCAAACACGACAGAGGCATTGTTTTCTCTCCCTCGGCCCTCCGTATGTTAAAAACATCTATTAAAACGTGTCTGGGATGGAAGACACCCAACACACTGTCATTAATTTAAGGAAATAAAATTACACCATATGAAGGGGTATCGTATGGAAGATGGTGACCAGCTGTTCTCCGTCTCCTCTGGGCTAGAATAAGAGAAAGTGGGAGGGAGTTCAATCTGAAATTGAATTGGGAGTGGGAACTTGACAGAAGGGTGAAAGCATAGCCAATGAGGGCGACAAGACACACGGCGATTGTGATAAATGGGAATATGAGATTATAGTGGGGGTGGCGCAGGGAGGGGCTCAAGGCCAAATGACCTTTTATTTTTCTCTCCCTTTGGTGTCTGAGAGAGAGTTTCTCTTTTTATTCACCCACCTTTTCCTAGGGAAAATGCTGCTTTTTAAAATTTTCACTAAGGCTGGAAACAATGGAGGCATGTTCATTTAAATATAGATCAAGGCCTTCTAGTAAATGAATAAAGCAGGAGGTAGATTGTCAGAGGCGCCTTCTGCAAAGCACCTCTTGGAGCTGTGCAGCATTGAGTCCAGCCCCGCCTAGGGAATTCAGAACCTGCCTGGCATTGGAAAATGGGCAGGATAAATTTGAAGTTTCTCTCAATTTAAGGAATCTCTAATCCCAGCCTGGCCCAAGGCTAAGTTGTCGGTGGTCTGGTTTATTCATTAGTCACCCATAGACCCTTCGCCTTCTCTAGGATCCTTTTCCTTTCATTTTTAGTCATCCAGAATCACAGTCCCCATCAAAATGTGTGTTTAACAATAACAGCAACAACAAGAACAACAACAACAAAATTGTATCAGTCACTTGTGACTACTATGAATTGAAATCACTTGCTGTCTCTTCCATTTGTACTCCTATATGAGCTGTGATTCTCGCTAGAAAGCATGGGGAAATGGGATTAGCTGGCCCCCGGGATCAGTTAGGGGAGCAGTAGGAAATGACCCCACAACAGCAGGACAGGGCAGGACAGGGCCATGCCTTATGTTGTCCTGAATCTCGCCAGGATGAGGAGTTTTGTACTTCACTCTGATGACACGGGGTGACTTGAAGGTTTTAAGAAGGAAAAAAACCTCAGGCATCACACACGCCACAAGATCTGAGCTGGCTCTTCGTCCTGTTAGTAATAAGGCAGTGGAATTTTTCACTTATTAAAACAATTTTAGAGTTTTAGCTTCACTGTTGGATTTTGCTTCAGATTGGGTAACACTTGGCTAGAGTGACCACAGATTAGCCTGTTTCATTATCATCTTGTTTTTCCATCCTTTTCTTTTTCCTCTTTTTTTAAGTGTTTATTTATTTTTGATAGAGAAACAGAGCATGAACAGGGGAGGGGCAGAGAGAGAGAGGGAGACACAGAATCCGAAGTAGGCTCTGAACTCTGAGCTGTCAGCAAAGAGCCCGACACTGGGTTTGAACTCAAAAACCAGGAGATCATGACCCGAGCCAAAGTTGGATGCTCACCCAGTCAGCGCCCCACCATCCTTTTCTTCTTAAAGTGCCTGGGTCTAAAACAGAAACAGTTCTCAGCGAAAAGAACAGAGGGAGAAATGCTTTTGAATAATAATCCTTGGCATTCAGATTGCCATTTTTTCTGGAATTGAGGAACACTTCAGTTGAAAACCTGGCATTACCCCCAAGTTGAAGACTGTTGGTAGTCAATAAGAGGCACCGGAGCTCAGTGAAGGGAGAGGCGGAGGTTAAATTAGCACCACAGAGAGGCATGAAAGCTTGGAGTGTGTATTTCTGTCCCCTCAAAGCAAGAGACCAGACACCTCTCTTTTCCCTGGGAACTCGACAGCAAGCATGAACCCAGTTTCCAAATCAGCAGGAACCTTGAAAGCAGTTAGGTCACAGAGCCGGTTTGGTCCCCTCCAAATCAAAGCTATATTCATTTAGTTCCTAAGTGTTGTAAAGTTGGTTGATGAGGATTTGCTTCCCCACTGACAATCTATGTCAAGGTTTCAGACTCTCTGGAAGCAGTTGTGGTCTGAAAACTCTTTCAGGGGAAAGAAAAATGAAAGAAAATACACACAACCCCTGCATATCTCCAGCTCTTTTAATGGACAAGTTGACAGAGTCCTTAACTAGCTCTGCTCTGGGTCCCACCATAATTACAGGCTGGGACGGAGGGTTGTGTTTCGTGTGATTAGACTGTTTGTGCTTCTGTCCATTTGGGAACAAAGAGGAGGAGGCATCTGCAAGACCTTGAGGCCAAACATTTTCACAAGGGAATTTTATTCAATCACTTGCAAAATCACATTAGAGACAGTCATTTCATCATTAAAATGTTCTTTTAAAAACTGACCACAGACTTGTTGATAGCCGATTTTGATTGGTGGCACTGTGGACCTGAGTGTCTAATTTAGGAGCACCCTCTCCTACAACCACACCCACTGCAAGCCCTTCCCCATTGGTGTTGTACTAATTGATTCTGCCTCTCGCTTTGTGCCTGCCCAGACGCTGATGAGGATATATAATATACAGCTCTTAAGCAGTTCCCTTTCCCTCTTACATCAGGGGAATCCATCCACCTGGACAGAGAGGGAAAAAAGTCCTGGGGAGGTGAACGGCAAGGGGTGAGGGGCTCTGATCACCAGCAGCCCTTTTAGAAAGCACTAAAATTAGGGAAAAGTTTTCTTTACTGAAAGAAATCTCTTTATAGCCTGATATTGGGTCCAGTAGAAAATGGGAAACAGGAGAAAGAAACCTATTTAAAATATGCTTAAAACTCAAGGTATTTGAGCCAGGAAGTTGGTAGGGAAATGCATTTCCAACTGGTGCTGACACCTTCCAATATTGTACCCTCAGTGGCCCAGGCACTACCAAACTTTCCGTCAAGCACCCCCTGTTCCCCTTCTATAGCTAAGTAACATTCCCCCCAGTTTACAAAATGCAGTTCAGACCCCACTTCCCTCACATAGCTCTCCTTAGCCATTGCATTCTGCCCTGGTCTCTCTCATTTTCACTCATAGTCGGGACCACAAAGTCCAGTTTCTCAACAGCCAACGTCAGTCTCAAGAGCAGAACTCAGAGCTATACAGACTCTGCAAGACTGAGATGTCTCCACAGTACCAGTTCCCAGGGTGTGTCAGGACAAGGTGGTGTGGAGGGATGGGATGTGCAGCCTCTGTGAACGTCTGCCACATAGCCACCCCTTCTCCACATAAGGACAAAAGGTGTATTTCCCACACGGGGGAAGGAAGCTGGCACTGCCACTTGGAGAAGGGAAGGAAGGTGTTAACTGGGAAGGAGGCAGAGAAACAGAAAAGGGGCCCTTAAGTCTGCTTCCTCCTAAGTCCCTCAAGGCTGATACATCAAAGGGAGTAAAAAGGAGATGGAGCTCATCGTGTGGGTTTTGGAAAGATGCTATCATGAAAGGTGCTCCTGAATCAAATTAATACAGCATTTTCTGTGGTTGGGAATGGGTACAGAGAGTCTGTGGGTAAAGGGAAGGCATTTGTGGAATTTATGTTCTCCCCTAAGTATGGAAATTTGATCACAGCACCGTAGATACCCAAGACAGGCCAGATAGGATAGGCACAAAAAGGCCTTTATTTAATAGCTATGAGGAAAGTTTGTGTCTTTCCATTCTAGTATCTTTACTTACCTCTTCTGTTACTCCCGCCTCACCAAGTGCACATACACGTGCATGTGCGTGCACACATTCACACACACTTGTTCATTCTCTCCTAATAACAAGATATTTTTTTTCCATTCTCTCTCCAAATTATCCCCACCCCCAGCCCATAATGCTCATTCTCTTTTTCCAGATTATTTAAAACCTATCAGGCAATGTTGTCACCTCCATTAAACCTTCCCTGATTGTTTGCTTTGACAGAATCATCACTGTTCTCCTCTTCAAAGCCCCACTGCATTAACAGTCTATTTTATGTTCCCTAGCACATGCATGCTGTGTGTGTATGTGTGCATGTATGTGGGTGTAAATGACCACACATGTAGGTAGACAATGAGAACACATACAGTTCGCATTGGAACCAAAGTTTCTTGAGGTCTTCACAGGAGAACTCCTCAAACACACAGTAGGTCTTCTTAAAAGCTAGTTGCCCAGTTGAACATTGGACCAAAACCAGATGTCTATGTTTATTCTCCCTTATGTCTACTATTAAACCCTAAGAATTTAGAAGGTATTGTATTGTCATTCCCCTTTGTCAATGAGGAATGGGACTTGGGAAGGCCAAGAAGTGCTTTAGAAGTACTCTTTCCCTTTTCCTGATAGCTAACCTTGACTCTGCCTTTTCTTTCCCAGGCCCTAGGAACCTGCTCATCTCCCCTGCCTAGGGTGTAAGTACCACTTCCCATCAGTGCAAACCAAGGACAAGGACCCTCCAAAAGTCTTGGAGTCATAGGATCCCAGCAGTCCCATGTGGACAATGAATTCATTCCACTGCCAAGGAAGTAAAGAAACCATCCTCTCCCCATCCCCAAGTTTTTATCTTTTCCACAAAAGTAAAACATTCATTTATTTCCAAAATTCTGGCAAAAACTACTTCTGCTCTTCTTTCTATATCTTTAAGTGATTCTTTTCAAACAAAATGGATCTGATCATCTAATGGGGAGCGTGGGAATAAGCAACTTGGGCATGCTTGACACTCAGCAACTCCTGGGTTTCTGAGACTGTCTGCACGGAGAGTGCACCCTCACATCTGTTTCAGTTTCCAAGGTCTCTGAAGAACGTAAAGCCATGGGCCCAGAGGCTCATCTCTCTGTTTCTACTTTTAGAGATTAACAGACAAGAGAGAATTATTTTACATAAGTCTGACCACAGATACAAACCACACATTCTCAACTCCAGTATGATAAATAAAGGCTTATATTTTGACCCGTATGGTTTCTTCCTCTTTGTACTTCTCAACTGACTCACACATCATTGAGAAGTTCAGGGGTAAGAGCAATGATCATCCTGAAAACCCCAACAATTAATGCACTGATTGAGAAACTTGAGATGCACAGAGACTTTCATTTGGAAATCCAAGTAACATACAAAAAGGCTGATGCTTTTATACATTGGGGGCAGAAACATCAGGTTTCCATGCTTTGGTTATGAGTGGATCACATGGGATTTGCCCTTTGAAGGACAGAGCAGCTTTTTGTGACTGTGTCCATGGGCAGGTGGATATTTTTTGCTAAAGGTGCCAGGCTATTTTAAAAATGTTCAGCCCTATTTTAAGAGATGCTGGAATTTTCATACACAGACTGAATGGGTCCTAGAAAGAAGCACAGGCTATTCAGACCTCTGCCAATGTTTTTATCATCTATAAATATAAATGGCTACACTTAGAAGACCAGAAAGGATACCTCATATTGCAAAGCTGAAGGGTTAGCCTGCAAGATGGGGTACATGTTTTATAATGTTTTTCTTTCTCCTATTTTGCACAGGAATCATTATTATAATTTTTATTAATTCTACTTATTATCATAATTTTCTGCTTTTTAATCTCTAAGTCTATGTTGATTAAATTTACCACTTAAGTCTACCGGAATGTAACAAGGGGAGGAATAGACATCACCTAGAGATTGGAAATTAAAGTGGCTCTTTGACATTAACTCTGGATGCAACAGCAGGTCATGACATCACATTGTCTTCTAATGGGAAGAGGCTGAACAAATGGGTGGCCATATATGTGACAATGCCAATAATAATAGCTACCATTTATAAAGTGTTCACCTTCTGATCCATTCTAAGTGTTTTACATGTATTTTATTGCAGCAACTCTCTGAGGTGGTTGCTATCATTATCTCCATTTCATCAGTGAGGACACTCAGGAATAGAAAGGTTTAAGTAACTTTCATAAGGACATAATGAAACTAAAATGGCGAAGCCACGATTCAGACTCAATCAATCTGATTCCAGACCTTCCACTCTTCACTACTAAGCTTTAAAAATAGTTACGTATTTAGACAAGGGTGTGCCTGGAACGAAATATGTGAGAAGACAAGAAGCCAAGGAATGGAATGTATTAGACGACTCTGCAGAGCTTCTCACGCATTTCCCCATCTGACCATAGCTAATTAAGCCATGGGAGTACACTTGACACAAGAGTAATGATTACAGAAGCTGATGAGCATCTTATGACTAGCACCTAAAAGACAAGCTAGTTAATGAAGTTTTCTCCAAGGATTTAAACTAAGATATACAGAGATGCTTGCCAATACTGAGAGTCAGTGTTGGCATTGGAAAGCTATGGAATTTTAGGTACCAGGGTAGCCATTTGGGACCATATGGAAAAATGAGTAAGTAGAAGAATCTGGCTAGTGGAGAGTAGAACAGAATAGAAATTTAGAGAAAGTCTGAAATAAGCATGTAATATCTAAGAGGAAAAAAATATTCCTCAATTATTTTGAGCTTTCTTGAGGGCGTCTGTTCTTTTCCCTTACAACCTAAGTAGTCCAACAACAGTGTATTACAATTGGCTTTCTATTGTAGTTATCCAGGGACTAAACACAATATCTGGATCACAGTAGGTGCTCAATAAATGCTTTTAAAATGAAAGAGTAGCAAATATAGATCCTGAATAAACCTAAAATTCAGAGGCCCTGTGCTGAATAACCAGGTGATTTTTTTATTGCTCTCAACTATGCATCACATTTTTTTTTTCACAATGCATGACTGGGTACAGGTCTTGAACCTTCTACCCTAAAGTTTCTAGATCTCACTATAAATCTTGGAGGAGTAATAATAGTTGTGTGCTTCCTCCACAATCCAAAGAATTCTGATATTGCCTACCACTCCACCCCAAGAGGGGTTTCCACATAAAATGAAAGATGCCCAACTAAATTTGAATTTCAGAGAAATGACAAATAACTGTGTATTATGTGTGTCCCAAATATTGCATTGTACATACTGAGGTTAAAAATGAATTCATTGTTAGCCTGAAATTCAAATGCAACTGAACATTTGCTATTTTTATTTTCTAAACCTGGCAATCACGAAGGGTCAGTCTCCCCCCCCCCCCAAATAACCAGGCCAATCCAAGAGCCCCAGTTCTTCAAGTTGTCTTCTGATGGCATCTCACCCCATATAGAATATGGTGGATTTCCCTCTTCCCACACCTCATCCACCCACAAATGCACAGGTAAACACACACACACACTTCGAAGGGAAGTCCTAATATTTTTTTAAGATGTAGGAGTTACTACATTCAAAGCATTGTTAAGTTCATCAAAAAAATTCCAATAGACAGGGCAATGCATTGACTCTTTGTTCCCTTCACTTTTTGTAAGGAGGGGCTTAGTACCACCAACATAACTTTCTCTGCTCCCAAAGGGTACTGAAGGCCATTTTGTGTGACTTTCATTACCAAGTGAAAGTGTTTTAGCAAATCTGTCCCTAACCTGCTACATTGAGCAATTCTTCAAATTATGAACAAGAGCGACTGTTACCCATCCTTCCTCAGAAGGACACATGTGACATCATAGAATCCCTTCAATGGGCTGCCACCCAGCCATGCTTTCTTTGGGAAAAGCAACATAGGGGAAAAGAGGTAGAGAATATGGCATAGAGGCCTCTTGCGGCAGTGTTTCCCTGGCAACCAACATCACCCCCCAACACACATACAGCTCATGTCTAAGGGTATTCAGTCATCACCCCTCTCCCAGAGTCACCTTTAAAAAATACAGATGAAGGGCACTTGGGCGGCTCAGTCGGTTAAGCGTCCAACTTTGGCTCAGGCCATGATCTCACGGTTCATGGGTTCGAACCCCACATCAGGCTCTGTGATGACAGCTCAGAGCCTGGCACCTGCTTCTAATTCTGTATCTCCTTCTCTTTCTCACCCTCCCCTGCTCACACTGTCTCTCTCTCTCTCAAAAATAAAATAAAAACATTTAAAAAAGAGATACAGGTAAGAGATAGTCACACTCATGATCCCAGGTGACCTCTGTGCCAAAATGACAACTTAAATTCTTTGCCATTTCTCTAAGACATTACCAAACTTCCCTTCCTGGCCTCACTTAGTCCTCAGAGTGACCTCGTGGTGTGGTGAGGAAAGCAGAGCTGGAGGGAGCTCAGTCAGAGGACTTGCCCAACGTCATGATAATGAGACGCTGGTAGAAGAACCAGAACCAGTAGAGCTGAGACTCCAAATCTGACCTTGCTTTTCCCAGCCCAGAGCTTTAACCCACCCCCCTGCTCCTGACTTGGGTTAAGCACATGTGGCCTTTGTGATGGTAAGGTTTGCTGGGGATGCCATATCCTCTCTGTGTGAGGGGCTGGGGCAGGGGCTGGCCCCACTTGACACCCAGGCATGCAGAGAAAATGAAAAACACATTTCCTAAACTAGTGAGAAAAGCACAGTGCACCAAAGGAAGGCTGGAATTTGAAGATGCCCAGCCCCCAAAATAGACGAACATGTCTGAGCCGAGGGCCAGAGGTGCTGCTTGTCAGTTATCCGGGGCACACCGGATCGCTGTAGAGAGCATGAGCACTCCTACACCATTGCACTAGATGTTAAATGAAGCAATTAAAGATGAAGGGGACATTTTAATTACCAGGCTTGGCTGCCTCCGAAGGGGCCATGGTTTCAAGTGAATGTGAAGGACTCAATTATGCTGAACGGGGAGCAAGTCACCTGGCATCATGGGGCTGATTATCGGGAGCCTGAGGTGAAGGGAAAGGGATTCCAATAGAACAAAGGAGAAAGGGGAAGTCACATGACAGAAAATTCATAAGACAGCAGGAAAATGCAAGAGATCCATAACATCCTGAAGTGTGGGACCAACCTGCCTCTCAAGGGAAAAGAGGCAAATTAGTACCATTAGCAATTTTAGAAATTCCCTCCACTCTTCTCTCTTAATGGATATATGATTTTTTAAAATTTTTTTTAGCTTCAAATAGCTCATGAACTTTTCACCTTTCCATCTTTCCCAAACCAGAATTTCTGCTTTCTTTCACATCACCAACCTGAAGACTGGTATCACAGCGATTCTGGACCTAGTCAGTCCTTTCTGGAAACTTCCAAGCAAGGTTCCCAATGAGATACCCCGGGAGAAAGGAGAAAGAGTGACTAGTGTTGGGGGTACCATACATCATTTTTCCTTTTTTGGAAGTACTTCTTTAATAATGATCATTGAAACTCCAATCTGTACAGAATTACAGTATTTTCTTTCTACTCCTCTCTTTCTAGTCTGTTTTAATATAAATTGGAACCAAAAAAGCAAATGTAAAGACTTTACACCTGTGAGAAATGTGTCTAGAAAACCGCACAGTTTCCCAAATTTAAGGTTACTATACTACACTTATAGGTACCGTAAAATGCTACACGTCTACAAGCACATAGGTTTCCAGACACAGTGTCAGCTAAGTTCACCTACTGGTCAAGTGATTCACTATTATTTACTAGCTTTGCAGCATGTGTGTGGATTCACATAAGGTAATTGGTTACCTCCAGACTTGAAACCAGAACCCAAATATCAGGACTTCTACTCCTAACACTTGACTGCCCCCCATGACGTCCTGTGCTATCTTTGGGGTTTTGCTTAATTTCAAAAAAAATTTACACATCTCCCAGTTCACCTTGGCTGGATTTCTCACAGTGTTCTGTTTTTGCCACTCCTGGGCTGACCTATTTTGGCTCCACAGAACGTCTTTGCCCAACCCTAACAATGTCTAGAAATAGAGATAAAAGCTACTAATTTACTCGCCTTCCCCTCTCCCTATTTTCACAGGGGCTGGCTAAGATCACGCCTAACCAGGATGATGCCTGCTCCTTCTGCCCAGCAGAGAGGAAGGGCCACAGCCCCCTTGGATGGGCCACTTACCTCACTGTGCAGCCCCGGGAAAGTCTCTTTTCAGGCAGGAAATCAGCAGCATCATGGGGAACGAGTTGACAGCTGAATGGAAAAGGAGACAATAGTTGTTTAAGAAGAGCAGGCCGGCCCCTGAGAAAGAGGCCTGGGCGCTAATGAGTGGAACCATCTCTATGTCGCAGGCTGAGTGAAGCGGGGGGGGGGGGGGGGGGGCGCTTTCAGCGAAGATGCATTGTCTTCAGTTCCCACAGCCAAGACCTATTTGCGAAAGTCTGTGTCCCAGAATCATGATCTGAGAAAGGTCTTCCGTAAGTCAAGAAGTCCATCCGTCTGCTCTCCTGAAGTTAAATATCATGTGAACAAAAGCATGTATGCATATGATTGGGGGGATGAGAGGTGGCACCTGGCACATCCCTAAAACTCCCAGGGGATAACTGGGTCCCCACCCTTTCACTCACTTTGCCCCATCTGCCCCTCATAATGATAGGAACACATGCACAAAGTTGTCACCACTGGCCTTCGCAGTCCCCCTCATGCCCCTTTCTCTCCTTTCCCACACTTTTAGCCCTCAAATCAACTTGTACAGAGCAGTTCTTCCACACACCCTTAAATAGCTGGGAAAGTTCTGTGTCTGCTTTGACAGATGGGGAAACCGAGGCAGAGAGCATAATTGAGCAAGGAACCCAAGGGACTGGTGAACTCTGGTTCCCATCCTTCCCAACACTTCCAGTCTCCCTTCTCTTCCAAGCAGAATGAATGTTCCCTTTCTCTTTCTCCCTGTAATTAAATCAGACTGTCACCACTTCAGGAAAAACATTTGTTTAGGGAGGAAAGGGGGACGCGCTGTGTGGCGCTGCGTTCCCTTTGAGCCGCCCTGACAGAAACAGCACCGGGCCCTGTGTGCCTGCTGGCTCCCCTTTGTAGTAGAATCCATTCATCATTTCATTTTGGGGGGGGCTAAGCGGAGGAAAGAGAAACAAAAAATGACACAGGCTTCCAAAAACACAGTGGTGGTTTTCTCTCTCTCTTTTCTTTTCCTTTTCATTTTTAAGTCCAAAATGTAAAGTGCAGGGCTCAATCAGAGGGCTAATGCTTTCCATTTCAAAGGTCCTTTAATCTGAGGAGACAATTCGCAAACATCTCTTCTCCAGGCATCCCTTTCCCCATCCCATTAATAATATACTGCCGCCGCTGCCTTCAGCTGAGCAGGGGTGGTGTGTGCAAATTCTCCATTCATCCTACCAGCTCCGTGCGCACACTTCCTACCCTTCTGATCTGCAAGTAAGACCTCTCCTTCTGGAATGTATGTTTCAGGTCTACCCTGTTTTAAGAAAGCCCAATACGCGAAGCCCTTAGCAAAAAGGCAAATTGCCACCATTTCAAAAGATTTGGGGGAGAGAGAGGTAGAGCGAGCGAGAGATGCTACAGGCAATGTACACTGGGAGTTGAGAAGCCTGGGTTCAACCCATTCATCCATTAATGCATGAGTGTGTTTGTTCTTCTCTAAACGAGCACATACTATGTCCCAGGTCCTCTGCTAAAGATCCAGGTTAAAAGGTGAATAAAACATAGATCACCCTCAAGCATCCTGGGCCTGGCTCAGCCAGTGATCAGCTATGTCCTTGAGTTAGTTGCTCAAGACGTGTGGGTCTCAGATCTCCCTTTTGAAGAAGAAAAATAATAGCTGGCTTCCCTCTAGCTTGCAGAGTGAGAAGGTAGTAAACCTGTGCCTTTAAGTGTTTCTTTACAGATCATTAACTACTATGGGGAATGGAGGGTCATAGGAATAATAGAATTTTTGAGCTAGAAGGAACCAGAGAAATCAACTATTCTATCCTTTTCATATAAGAAGGGAGTCGGAGAACTACAATGTTAGGTGCCTCTGTCTGTTGAAAATTTATCCCAAATGAAAACAAAACATCTTTGAAATAATAATGGAAGACTGAAGGTTAGGTTAGGGAATTTATACCAATTCTTTCTGGAGGGGGCAGCTCTCAGGAACAGCAATCAGGAAAATGGGGTTTTAGTCTTGAAGTTTTCACGAGCCAGCTAAGACCGGGGATGAATGATTCGATATCTCTTGAGTCCCAGTTCTATCACCTGTAAAATGAGAATTACAAACGATAAAAACATGATGCAATGGGAAGACAATTGGGCTTTGGAGTCCTACAGATCTGGGTTTGAGTTCTGCCCCTGCCATATTTTAGCCATGTGACCTTGAATACGTTACCTGAAAGTGACTCCCTGAGCCTTGGCTTCTACTTCCATAAAGTGGGCATAAGCCCACCTCCCTGATAGGGTATTAGGATTAAATATGGTGAAGTATATAAAGCACTGTGAGCATGGTGAGTACTTTTAATGAATGTTAATTCTCTCCTTTCCTCGATAACCTCTCCTAGCATTAAAATTCTATGACTATGAAATGTCTCCTAAAATGTGATCTCATATAAGTATATTGGCTTTACTACTTTCTCACCCTATGAGGTAGGGAGGAGCCAGACACTTTTCTTCTAATAGAAGTTGGAATGGGGATCTGAAAGTGACGGCTCATGCAAGGTCACAGCAGGTTAGCCACAGAGATGGGAGTTGAACCTGACATCCCTACTTCTAGCTTGGAGGCATTTCTCAGAACAGCCACCTGTCAGTAAAGGAGTCTCCTTTTTCCCATCAGCCACCTTACAATGAAATCACATGGTTCATAGGAACAGTAAAAAGGAGAGAAAAAACTCACATGTGCTGATGGTGCTCCCTGTTACTTCATTTAATCTTCTTGATAACCCCATGGGTAGGAAATATCCCCATTTTATAGATGAGGCTGTGTAAGAACAAAGGGGTAAAGGAATTTGCCCAAGGTCCCCAAGACTGGTGAGTGATGAAGCCGCGAGTCATCCAGTTATAAAGCAGGTGTTCTTACCTCACGTCACACAGCCTTGGGGGGTCATCAGCATGGCGCATGCACTCAGGGTAAATCTCAGCAGAGATCTTTGTATCACTCAGACTCTAAGGTCGTGCAACAGATATTTCCCTCTACTCCACAATTTCTTTCATCGACTTTGATATGAAGCCCCAAGAAAGTATTTTTCAGCCTGAAATTTACCTATACCTTTCCCCTACATGCTTTGCCCAGAGCCAAAGAGAAAGGTCAAAGGGATGGGGAGTTCTGGGAACAATAATGAAAACCTCTGACCATCCCTGGCTAAATGCACCTGGTGATTTCATAGACGTCAAAGAAGGGACTTAGGAGACCCAGGACTTGGGACCATGTGGCATGCTTTAAGGCTAAAGCCAGCAGCTGATGATAAATGAAAAAAGACTTTTCAAACAGAATGAATGTAAATGAGAAAAGAAGCCCCTGGTTAGGGAAGTTATTCTAGCAAGTGGCTATATAAATGTCTTTATATTGTTATTTCCAATATTAGTTTGTTGTTCCTCCATGAAAGCTGATTTATTTGAAATGTTATTACTAGAAACACCCTAATCTTTTGGTAATAATTCATATACTGGAAGATTACAGTTTTGGAAGGCAGCCCAGCACTGTCTGGAATCCTATTTATGGATTAAAGGATTTGAACAGCATTGCAAGCAAGATCTCTAAAGAGTAGGATAATGTAAACCTCGTTCCATATAAAATGCTTTACCCCAGCTATAGTAACCCCATTAAAGTCAGATTGTTAGAGGACACTGGGTACGAAGACTTTCATTACACTAAACCGGGATATCACTGCCCCTGAAGAGCAGGGATTTTCAAGCCCAATTGCCCCTTGTTTTGACAGACCACGCTTAACTTCACATTTCCCCTTTCTCCTAGGACACGCCAACCTCACATGATAGGTCTGGACTTCTCGAAAGGGCATGTCGAGGTGAAGGAAGAAGAAAGGTAATTTGTCACAGGAAAGGCAGTCATGAAGCTAATGTGGTTTATTCACAGACCTAAGAAAATGTGCACCAAGTGCTTTTTGTTCTTGGAAATCTTCATGTTACGATTGATCCCACTCAACCAAGAGAGCTCTTTTAGTAAGTAGTCTGGTCTTGATGCTGGAAGAACCCAGAGAAGATTAACTAAATTTGACAAGAGCAGGAAAGAATCATTGTTGACCATCGTGAGGACAAAGCACCAACCAGACCCAGATGAGTTACCAAGGCAAAGGAGCTGGGGCTGCTCTCTTCCCTGCGAAGGCCCTGACACACTGACAAGGGTGGACGCTCCCAGAGTGGAACACGGGGTCATGTGGCCCCACTATTTATTGGCTGTGTTGCCATGAGCTGATCACTTAACCTCTTTGACCCCTGGTTTTCTTCATTTTTAAAGACATACGATCTACTGGCAAGGCTGTTATGAGAATCTTAGGAAGTGATACATGACAAAGGCCCAGCATAGAGGGTGGTGAAGGAATGCCAGCCTCACCCACAACTGTTATCAAATAATCGGCACCCTGCAGAAGGATGGTTGCTGGCTTCTAAATCCAAACGCTCTTCATTTCGTGCTTCGCTTCTCTATCACAAACTCCTACAAGGTGCCAAACCAAAAATGCTATCAGAACTGGCTGGGGCTCAACAGAAGGAGAGAGAGTGGGAGGGAAGCCCAAGAAAGGATAGACCAAGGTCACATTCCCCTTCAGCAAAGACACTACCTATTAACGTAGTGTCATCAAGTATCTCTTGAACATCATCTGCCACATAAATAATGGATAATAATTCTAATGATACCACCATCTAAAACTTGACTTAGGCAGTCTTTTTTTTTTCTTTACTTCAACTTATTTCAGTCACCTCAACCAGATCTTATTTTATTGTATGAATTCTACACTCTGTGGGATTCAGATTCAGGATTCAGGATTCAGATCTGTGTTCTGACTTTAGTCACAGTACAGGAGGAGGAATTTCTCCTCAGGCCCATTGTGGAAAAGGCGAGAGTGCAGTTGGAGACTCTATAGAATCACAGACCAATATTTATTATAGAGAGGTAGACTTTGGACTACCTGTGTCAGAGGCATGGGGGAAGAGGATCCTTTTTAAACATGCAAGGTCTTGGGTTCCACTCCAGAGCCATTAAGTCAGAATACCTGAGAATGGACCTTAGGAATCTGCACTTCTAACAAGTGCCCCCAGAAAACTTTCTGTGCATGAAACTTTGAGAATGGGGATTCCCTAGGGATTCCTGGAGAAGAGCCAGTGGGTGCCAGTGTCCTTCAGGGCTTCTAGGGAGCAGGGTGATAAAGAACATTTGGATTGTGTTTTAGTGTTTACAAAACCCAAACATGATCGTATACTAAAGAGTGCGCATACAAACAAAACACATCTACCCATAATGCAAATTATGGATATTGATAAGCAATACAGTACACCTCATCGACCCAGCACCATCTGAGAAAGGGCTGTTCTACATAAATAAATTTGCTAGAAAAACTGGGATTTAACTGTTTGAATGCCCGGTATTGGAGACTGTTAATAATAGCAATGTTTTTTTAATGACTTCTATAGACCTCTGCCTTAATAAACCCCGGATCCCAAAGGTAATTGAACATTATATTGACTCAGGGTCACATGAGGAGCATGTGCTTTTGCACGAAGCCTGGGGAAGCAGTGATGTGTAGTTCACTGATGAATGGTGAAGCGCTCTGAGCTCCACTTGTGTAAAACATTCTTTGTCCTGACATTTGACAGCCCCAACCTTGAAACATTTTGCTTGCCATTTATGGTTTTTCTGACTTCTCTCTGAATTGGCTATCAAATGTCACTTCCTGCCAATAGGACACAAAGCACCCCTCTCACATCCTTTCTGAGATACCATTTCTATTCTGAGGCAGGAGAATATTGAGAAAGTCTTATAATTCTAGTACAATGAGAGGAAATCAACTCTGAGTTTTCCTGAATAGACAATCCTTAGGGTAATATTCATGATGCTGAATGTGTGTTATGTGGGCTCTATTTTCTCTGTTCAGAGGCCTTTCTACTTCTGATAGCAGGAGTGCTCCGAAAGTTGAGGAGGGTCTGTATCCAAACTCTTACTAAGTGAAGTTAATGGTTTCATAGCTCTGAGGCTCTTGGGCCTGAATGCCTGCTCACCAGCAAGATCATGTCCAAGGATGTGGGGTCACCTGTATATTTACTGCCAGTGCATGGTGGGAAAGGACATAGACAAGTAGGATCACTCAGAACAAGATTTAATATTTCCGGGTAAATTAGTAAGAATTCTTTCCATTACTGTCATATAAACAACTTAGATCAGTTTCAGAACAAGGATTAATTAGCTCACAAAAGCAGCAGGTGTCTCTCTATACATAGCTCTTGTCTCTACTTCCGTGTTTGTTGACAATGCTCTTTTCCAGTGCAGATCATCCTATCTTAGAACCCAAAGGAAAGAGATGCCTCTTACTTTCCCACTGTAATACAGCAGAAAAGTTCTCTGACTAAATCAAATTAGGTCATACTTCACCCTTTACATCAATTACTTATGGTATAACAAATGATTAGGTCCAGATCATGAGCACATTTTTATGGTCAGGGGCAACTGATGCTATGATTGACAACCCATCACAATCATAAGGTTGGTGTGAGGCAGAGACAGCACCCCCCCACACACAAGGAAATGGATATTGTATCTTGGCAGAAGAAAAAGGGAAAGATGTTACAGAAATCAAGCAAGTGATACCTACTACAGTGAAGCAATGGCTCATGGCCCTGCTAATGAGAGTGCCATGGAAAAGCAAGGGAGGATAAGAAATTGTGGCCCTCCACCCACAGGGGTTAGATCAGGGAGAGCGAGAGTGGCAGAAATGTCAGTGTCCATAATGCTGAACCACCTCTCCCTATGGAATCCCCAGAAGGAGAATTCTAGCAAAAAGAAAATTTTTACTTCAATGACTCTGCATCAGCCAGGGAAACTAGGTTATGGTGTGGTAACCAATAACCTGCAAACCTTAGCAGCTTTACATATGAAGCCTTATTTCTCAATCCTAATGCATGTCCAGTACAATGTGCCAAGGAACTCTGCTCATCATTGTTCTCACTCTGAGACAAAGCAGCCACCACCTGAGAGTGGTGAGTCACATCTTAGCTCTAGGAGTTTCTGTCTGATGTGATCCTTCCACTTCTGTGTAGGTGTGTAAGTACAATCCTACCATGAGTCTGTGAAATATTAATGGACAGCACTAATGGCTACCAAAGACTGTGGATTCCCCTGCCTTCAAAAGAAGGGAAGCCGAGGGGAAAAAATGATTTCCTACCAGACTCCACTTAGGGACAAAGCACTTTGGGTTCACCCCTACTTCTATACCCACAATGCTCACCATTGCTCCAATCTATGGGAAACAAAGGTTCTGATGTTGTGATGGTTAAGGAGAGGAGGAGCAGAATCTTCCAACTTTCTATATGAAATTAGGGAAGGGGCTGGGGAAGGGATTTTAATCTCTAAACAGGTTTACCTGGGGGGAAACTACAAATGTGATTAAATGACCAACCTCCCTCCCTCCATAAAACCCATTGAAGTATCATATGTAGTACTAAGGCAAAAACTTCCCAAACTAGGAGAGAAGAAAGAGAGAGAGAGAGAGAGAGAGAGGAGAGAGAGAGAGAGAGAGAGAGAAGAAAGAAAATAGGAAGGAAGGAAGGAAGGAAGGAAGGAAGGAAGGAAGGAAGGAAGGAAAGAAGGAAGGAAGAAAGAGGAAAGGAGGGAGGGAAGAATGAAGGAAGGCAGGAAGGAAGAAGGGAAAGAGGAAGGGAGGGCAGGAAACAGTTTATTTGTGAGCAATTAGCTTATATTGGCATAGATCAAGCATTTATCATCCAACATTTGCTAAGAACCTACTCTATTGATCAAATACTGAGTTGAAAAGATGATTATGGCACAGTTCTTGCCTCAAAAATTGAGGCAAAGAGGCAAGCAAAGAGAAAACATAAAAAAGCAGGAAGACACTGCTATGTCAGAAACAAACTAAAAGGTTATATGCACCCCCAAGAATAAGCACTTGATCTTAAATCTGACCCATACTAATCAACTATGAATGGCATTTGAATGAAGGGAATCTCTGAATTAGTCCTAAAAGACAAGTAGAAGGGAGCCAAATAAGGAAAAACAGTTTCAGGGAGAATATTCCAGGACACATTTGAAAAGATCCCCAGATAAGGAAGGAATGGGTGCTATAAGTCAGTCAGTATGGGATTCGGATGAGGAAGATGGTAAGAGGTAAGATTGGAAAGAACAGTCTAAAAGTGGTTTTCTTTTGGCTTTCAAAAAACTTTGTATTTTATCCTGAAGTGAGTGAAGAGAATTTTAAGCAAGAAGCCAACATGGTCAGATTCACCTTTTAGAACAGTCAATGTGTCTGAATTATGAAGAATGAACTGAAGAAGTGCAAGACTGGAGGCAGGGGTGGGGAGCAGCCAGAGGGCTCTTAGCAATCCAAGCAAAAAATGTTGAAACCATAAACTGAATCTGCAGGGGCTGAGGGAGAGGGGCATCAAAACATCCCAGCCCCAATTAGTTAGCTCAGGAAAGCAGGTCTTTGGGAAGGGAGGAAGATGGGACCTGGAGTTCATCAGACCAGAGTGGAGACACCATCTTACTTATTTTCTTCCTTGGCCCACACTACTCAAATAGGCTCTCTGAGGATCATGCCACTGACAGGGTAAAGTTGATGAGTGATTATGTACCCTGCACCCTATCAACCTCATTCCCCTTGTGTGGTGTTAAATGGGCCATCAGTATCATCCAGAGGTGCCTCAAGTAAATAATAGGGATGAATAACGTATGTGGTCAAAAATATCCAGAAGAATCACTGGATGGTACTTATCATAAAATCTGATACTGAGAAGGTAGGGCTTTTAAGTGGATCTTTCTCTCTATCCCCATAGAGCTTATGAATTATTTCACAGAACATGGCCATGGGTCTACGTCTTCATAGTAAATGGTATACAAATAGAGTTATGGCACCATTTCACAAACCATAGCCTATAAATAATGATATTTTTGTCTTGTATACTCTACTGAAATGAAGACAGTGCTCAACTCTGCATTCTTTCTAAGTCATCCTGAACTCAGCCCATTAATAAGCAGCATCCATGAGGAGGAGCTCACCCCTTGGGACCATGGTCACTGCAAGAGCTGCTGAAATTCCACTAGGAACAAGATGGCTACCTCTGTTCTCCTTCCTCCTGGAATGGAAAGGGAACTCAGCTGGTTTGAGGTAACAAATCTACCTAAATCAACTGAACTTATTATAATGGGCAGGTAGAAAACGGGAAACATCTGTACTATTGGAAAGTGGAGGAATGTGGACACTGAAGACAACTACATTCATCTGGACAGACAGCCCTTGTTTTCAACTCACTGTCTTTGTGGGGTTTTTTTTTGGGGGGGGGGAACAACACTGAAGGGAGGGATATAAGACAGACGGTCCATTCTAATAAAATATAATGTCTCAACACTCTTTTTTCCACTTTCCCAGTCTATACTTGTATTTCAGAAAGAGGTCTACACTGCTTTAGGAAGAGTCCCTCTGCCTTGTGAATAATCCAGAGACTTCTCAAGTCCCCAGGGACTGGCTGCTAGCTCAATGGAGAACACAGGCCTCCGAGAGTAGATCATTATGGGTTTCCAACAACACTCAAGTTCTTGCCATTCAGCCAAGCTTCCTGCTACACCTACTCCAGGCCCACCCTGCTCCAACCCCTGTGTGTGCCACTTCAAAATCCTATATGATCAGGCAGGACCTCTTTGCTATACCACTTTCTTTCCTTTTGAAGAAGACAGGCACGCATGGGGCAAGAATGGCAACTGTAAGCCATCCAAGCCATTCTCCCTCTCAGAACAAATCTCTCATCTCATTATCGGTTTTAGGAGAAACAGCTAAAAGTACACGGAGGCTTGTTTTGTGTGGATCTTAAACATACCACTCTGTATGGTCCCAATGTTACAGAGTTGCCTTTGGTCTGTGCTTGGCATATGGAACAAGGGTAAGGATTGCCCAACTGGACACTTGGATCTAGTCTCGTGGATGGAAGGATTTGAGTTCCTTATCTGTACTGATTTGAAGTAGTTCCCTATGGCTTTCCTTTGCTTCCAGCCCTAGTAAAAGCTATCTCCCCAGTAAGTTCCCAATGATGTCTGAATTTCCACCATAATAGTAACATTTTTTGAATAGTAATACTGCTTTTTGAATAGTAATACTGTTGTTAAAATGTGAACCAGCCTGATAAATATTTTGGCTTCAGGCTTTCACCAGCCATCAGCCTCTCAGTTTTACCTAGCAAACTGAGACATATAGAACAGGACAAAAAAGGTGGGGTTATTCAGATACTGGGTACCTACGCAAGCAAGGAAAGATAGGATAGGACAGGTCTAATTTTACAATGCAAAAGGAGCATTAATAGAAAAGGTAGGTAGACAAAGGAAAGAACAACAGCTCCTATATCCCTCATTTAGCCATTTGTTCAAGGCCAGTCTTGACCCTAGGCTCAGTCTCCCCTGGATTTTAGGTGCTGGAGAAATTTTGAGAGAAATGGAGAGAAAATGTTCATTCTCAAGTACAATTGAATCATATTTCTTTCTAACAAAGTAGAATGTAAAGTGGTGTTTTTATATCTATGTATCAATGTAGAAACACCTCTGTTTTTTACAAGGACCCTATCAGCAGTTCTGTCAGAATTTTGGTAAACATTAGTTTGCGGGCACTTTAATGTTATCTTCTCTGCCTGCACATCCACCTATCCTCAGCTGGAGGGTGGTGGGGGTAGCTTTTCCATCTAGTCATTAATGATGTATACACAGTCACTTAAGAGAAGTGGAGAATCATTCTTCAAGGAAGTGTGGTTTTTTTTATTCTTCATAAAACAAATAATTGCCTCCAAGTGTATATGTCATTTAAAGTGTTTTCAACATTTTGCTTTCCAGTATCCTTCTTAGAGAAATAAGATCTCAGGAGAATGTTGCAGTTTTGACTGAATTTAAAGGAGTGTGTTTAATTGGGGGGTGGGGAGAAAGAGCCTCATAGAAAGGGACAGTGCTAAGCTTTGGAACGCATTACCAAGAACAATTTTGGGAGCTTCTTCTGTAGAGATGAGCTGAAATAGGATGGTCAGGGCTGCAGCCCTGCCTAAAGAGAGGGGGCACTGTCACACATGACCCCAGGAATGCTCTTCCAAGGCTCAAATGCCATAATCCTAAATTCTGGTCTCAAAAGCAGAACATTGTGTCCATTGGGCCTCCTGACGTGCAGAGAAATTTAATGAGATAAAAGCCCAGGTTGGCATAAGAAGTAAATCAGAGGAGTCTGTCTCCACAAATTCTGAACAGGGCCCATCTTGATAAATAAAGTGTGACATTCATAACAAACAAACCAAAAGCAGATAAAGGATGAGGGCCCTCTGCATTAATGCTGGAAAACCTTTGGCGATAAATAAGCAGTATTATAATAAAAGATATTATAATACATTGTCATTTGTAGGGAGAAATGTAATATAGTCCGGGGAGGAAGATAGATGGCTCAGGTTGTTTCCCTGACAGTGGAAGTAATAGCTATTGAATGTTATGTTTAGCATATCATAAAATCAGTGTTAGCAGGCAAGACAGCCCTCAAGCCTTCCTGAAGTCCACATGCAGCCTTTTGACATCAGCAAGAAAAAGGCCTGGAAAGAAGCTCACCTGGGATGGATGGCCTCAATTCAAACCAAATCAGAGGAGACAGAGCTTCCCTTTGGCCCTCAGCCTGAAGTGGAAATGAACTTGAGGGTGACTGGAGAATATCTTTCTTCAGCCCCCTCTTTACTTGCCAGGTGTAGGATCCATGCTATAAAACTTGGATTCATGAAGCATTGGAAATCTTTTTGAGGATGATGGTGGCCAGTTCTCTTTTTACACTGAGTAGCCAAGGACAAATTCAGGTTTCCTTTAGAGGTGCAGAAAACCTCCCTTTTCTCGGGCCCAAAAATCATCATCATCATCATCATCATCATCATCATCATCATCTACACATGGCTTTCTCACATTATCTGAAACTCTCTCATTATTTATTATGTAACTTGTATCTCACCCCCCCCCCAAAAAAAAGAAGAGTGAGCCAAATGGATCTGAGAGAAAATAGAGCCTGACGTCCCCATCCCGACTACGTGAGCTATGCAGCCTTCCCTGTTGTAGGGACAGGAAAATCGGTAGGCAGAAATAAGTCAACCAAGTGCTCACACAGGAGGGGAATCTTCACTTGTGCCAAATGCATGCAAAAAGAACACTATTTTATTTATTTTCTTTTTAGTGTATTATTTGCCAGGAGAACCCACTGACAAAATATCCTGAGCAAAATGTCATTTTCAAAGATACAAAAAAAAAAATTAACTAATGAGCTAAAAACCAAGAGAAGTTTACCCACATCCAAATGGATTTTTTTTTATTCTGAAGCAGACTGCGAGAAGGATCTGGAAGAAGATTAGGACAGGTCCAGCCTCTGCTTTCTAAGAACTGTAACAGTGGTACTATAATTCCAGTACTGCTACCCCTGGGTTCTGCAGCCTGGAATAGAGACATTGGACTCTCATGCAAGGGGGCTCAGAAGAGTGGAAGAGGGTGACTGGAGGGAAAGTTATTATTTCCTGAAAGGACTCAATTTACCACAAAGCTTTTTTCCTTTCTGTCTTATCCTTAAGATGGAAATGCCATCAAAAGCCTCTGGCTCTCTCTCTCTCCCTCCACCATCAATCTCAGACATTTACAAAAGTCCTTTGCTTCCACAGGATACTAGGAACCACCACCTGTCCCCGTTGATATATAGATAAAGAAAAAATGTCCTCCAAGAAGAGATCTGGGTAGAGCTGCTGAGCAGAAGGTGAAGGGAGTGTGTGAATGGGTACTTGGGGAAGGATACACTGACCAGTGGAGACAAGTTAACCACTCTTCTTCCTTGGGTCCTGTTTCATTAAACTTGTAGACAGTAGAGATAAACATTGAGAATCTTCTATGCCGAGGTCCAAGGCTAGATGTCCTCTGGACTACACAGACAATTCCTTTGTTTCTCTCAAAGAAGTAAAGAGCTACACACTCTTGAAAATAAGAACATGAGAAGGCAGTATAGCCTTTGTTTCTTCACAAGATCAAAGACCTTTGCTCTTTTGCCCATAGCCAGTTTCCATTCAATGCAACGAGCATGCACAGGAAAGGCAGCTTGGAATAGTGGTTAAGGGCATGAGCTTTGAGGGTTCTCCCAGGTGGCTCAGTCAGTTGAGCATCTGACTTTTGCTCAGGTCTTGATCTCACAGTCCACGAGTTCAGCCCTGCATTGGGCTCACTGCTGTCAGCTGGGAGCCCATGTTTAAAGAATGTGAGCTTTGACATCTTAGGTACTTGACTCTGCATCCTATTTTGACTACATACTATTCTGTGATTCTTAGCAAGTTCTCTTAAGTTCTTTGAGTACATGATTTTAATATATTAAAAAATAGACAATCAGTTTTACTACTTCATGGAATAATGTAATGAGTTAATGGATGCAAAGCACTGAGCACAGCATATAGTAAATGCTCAACAAATGTTCGCTGAAAGGAAATTGAAGACATGTCAGACACTAGGCTTGAAGCCGGCTACCCAGATGGTTAATGTGTTGCTCTCCAGGAGGTTAGAGTCTAATAACTTAGAGTCAAATAACTGTAGCAAGATGGCAAAACACATACTGAGCAGCCTGTTTTTGTTAAAATGTTAGAAATGAAATAACTTCCTTTTTTCAGATTTTTCCTTTAGAAAGATTTTTGAGACTGGGAGATTTCATCTTTCAAGTGTACACAAATAAGGTAATTTGGTTTAATGAAAGGTCCCCAGATAGAGAAGTAGAGCCTATAATTCTAACCTATCCCACCCCAGTTGCACCTAAGGCTAAGTATATGACCTATGGAGGTTAATGGTTTAATTGATAAAGCAGTTATGACATAATTGTTAGTGTTCACCAATATCCATGTTATCCTTTGCTTCCTAGGCACACAGTTGGACTACATTTCCCAGCCTCCCCTGCAGCTAGGTGAGATCACGTGACTTGAGTTCTGGCCAATGAATTGTGAGCAGAGGGGAGATGCTCCACATTCAGGTGTGACCCAGAGAAACCTCCCACCAATGATCACTTTCTCATTCCCCAATCACCAGCTAAAGAGCTAAATTGGATGCTCTTCAAAGACCCAGAGCAAGAGGTAGCCACAGATGGAGACTTGCATACTTAAACTGTGGGGCCATGTTGGACTGTGAAATGAATAAGTAATAGACTTTTGTGCTAAATCACTGAGATTTGGAGGTTTATCCGCCATAACAATTAGGACAATTTTCCATATTAATACAGCATGAACAAGATTAACTTGTCCCTTGCCTTGTGGAACTGACAGACTCTTAAAAATGAAAAATTAAATAAGTAATTATAATGTAGGATAATGAATGTTAGGGCAGTGGAAAGACAGAAAAATGAGACCAGGGAGTAGGACGACCTAAGCTAATCCAGGAGTTAGAGAAATCTTGTCAGAAAAGGTACTATCTACTGTAAGACGTGAAAGGTGGTATATTCATCAGCTAGGGCTGCCATAACGAGGTGCCACTCACTGGGTAGCTCAAACAACAGAAATGTGTTTCTTTACAATTCTGCAGTTAGAAGTCCAATCATGGTGTTAGTATGGTTGGTTTAATTCTGAGGTACCTCTCCTGGGCTTGCAGATGGCTCCCTCTTTCTGTCTCCTCACCTGATCTTTCTTCCGTGAGTACATATGTCTATGTCCTAATCTTCTTACAAGGACACCTGTCATATTGGATTAGGGCCCACCTGTATGACCTCCTTTTAGCAAAATAATCTCTTTAAAGACCCTATCTCCAAATATGGTCATATTTTGAGGTTTTGGGGCTTAGGGCTTCAACATTAGAACTTGGGGGGTATACTATGCAGCCCATAACAGATGGGTAGGAGTTGGCCAGTTGAAGGATTAGGGTGACATCAGGTTCTCTATCTGATCCAATGATGAGAGATTTCGCAGGAAAGACAGAAGAATGAGAAAGAGATTCAAATTTCTAAGGGGCAAGGTGTTAAAGCTATTTAAGAGGTGATTCACAGGGTTTCTGGGTGGCTCAGTCGGTTGAGTGTCCGACTTTGGCTCAGGTCATGGTCTCACAATTTGTGGGTTTGAGCCCCGCGTCAGGCTGTATGCTGAGAGCTCAGAGCCTGGAGCCTGCTTCAGATTCTGTGTCTCCCTCTCTCTCTGCTCCTACCCTGTTCACACTCTGTCTCACTCTGTCTCTAAAAAATAAATAAATGTTAAATTTTTTTAAAGAGGTGATTCAGATCACAACCTGACAGTAGTGTTTTGATTGCAGATTTAGAACTTAAGATATTAAAAATAAAATTATGGACAGTAAGGATTAGCAGCATACTTTGACTCTCTGGAGATGGAAGAAGATTGACTACAGCTGTGGTTAGTGGTCCTGGAGCCTGCACAGAGCTACTATGCTTTCTAACAAATCCCAAGAGAGCCTTTAAGAGTAAAGATTGGCCCCAGAAGTCATATCACAAGAACAATAGCTACCTGGCCATGTGCAGAGTCTGAAGATCAATGGGTGAAAGATCAATCTGAATAAATGATCTATTAATACATACAACAGGTTCCCAGCAATTAATCTCCAGGAGGATGACAGCCCGCCAGTTACAGTGAACTGCTGATGGTGATTGACATAATGGGATCGTCTGCAGCTGCCAGGCTGCTGAGTTAGTGATATTCACATTTATTTCCTGCTTGGATGGAGTGGTTTCTGGGACAGCTCTGGAGTTTGGGGCTGAAAGCATACTGCTCAGGAAACCAAAATTGCATCTTCCAAAGAAGATGTACATGAGCATATCCAGGATCAATGTCTGGTCTATTAGAATAAAAGAGAGGAGGCTCCTTCTCTCCCAAGTGATTAACTATAACTTTGTAATATGGAACTGGAGAGAGGAATTTAGAGAGACCTGCTTGGGGGCACCTGGCTGGCACAGTGAGAGGAGTGTGCAACTCTCGATCTTGAGATTGTGAGTTTGAGCCCACATTAGGTGTAGAGATTACTTTTAAAATAAAATATTTTAAAAAATAAAGAGACTTCCTTAGAAACCAGGAAAATTACCACACATTTGATGGCTGCCATTATGAAAGGAAAGAACTGCATATCCACGAGAAATATGTGCTTTAGAGCATTATTTTTTCCTTTGGCTCTTTCAGAAGAATACTGTGGGTCAACCCTGTGCTTCCAAAATACATGGCTCCATACTTTCGGTCTTCTAAATGTAGAATTTTTAATGTCTGCCCTGTAAATCCCAACTTACTCTTCAAAGCCCATCTCATCACCTCATAACCCTCTAAAAGGTCTTTCCCAGATACTCTCCATGCTACTCCCAAAACCTATCCCAAATCCATCAACCTTTCTCCATGTTCACATCCACCACCTTAGTCCAAGTTACAATTATCACCACCAGTACTACTTCACGATCCTCCTAGCTGCTCTCCATGTTACAGCCTTACCCTCTACATTCTAGTCTCCATACAACAGCCATAATTAAGTGTTTGAAGTATATATCCATTTATATTACTTTAATTGAGCTCAGAGCAAAGCTCAGTTTAATACTTACCATGGCCCACATGGCCCTACGTGACCTGGCTCCTATCCCTTGATCTCTTGCCAGGCTCCCCTAAGCTCCTGCTGCACCAAGATGGGGTCAGATCTGTCCATTCCATGGAGCCTTACATCCGCTGTCCTACCTCTCAGTTACCCTCTTATCCCAACCCCCACAGATCAGATGTTCCCATAATTGGTTCTTCATCACTTATAATTCAGCTCCTCAAGGAGGTCTGTTTAGACCAACTCACAAATAGTAGCTCCTATTCTCCCACCTCTAGTCACTATCACATCATCCTGTTTATACCCTTCACAGCACTCATCACTCTCCGGAATTCATACGTTATACACACACACACACACATACATTCCACATAAATATATTATATGTATTTAAGTTGTTCATTACATGTATCTCCCCAGTAGGAGGTTAGCTCCATAAATATAGAAAGTTGGGGGATGGCTCAGTTGGTTATGCATCCAACTCTTGATCTCAGTTTAGGTCTCGATCTCAAGGTCATGAGTCCATGTCCTGTGTTGGGCTCTGTGCTGCGTGTGAAGCCTACTTAAAAAAAAACAAAAAGACAGAAAGCTTAATGAGAGGGCTGTGAGAAAGCAAGGTGAGGCACAGTGGAATCTGCTCTTTCTTAAAGGAAAGAAGCCACTCTTGGTTCTGGTATTATTTGCACTTCCTAGCTTGCAGGAGAGCACGAGGCATGTAGCAAATGTTTAAGTATTTTTAGAATAAGTGAATGAATGGCATAATCAATCATTCACTCCTTTGAATTTCCATAGTATCCTATTCCCATCTCTATAAAGACATTCACCACAGTGTAGAGTAGGCATTTGTCAGAATCTCTTTCTCTCATCCTTGATTAGGAGCTTCTGAAAGAGAGGATCACACATCATGAAATGATGTGTGCTAAAGCAGAGAATGCAGTATTCTCTGTGTATTCAGTACTTCTCTGACTTTCATGGGTGCACGAATCACCTGGGGAATCTTGTTCAAATGCAGTTTCTGACTCATATCAGAATCAGAAGGGAGGACTCAAGATTCTGCATTTCTAGCAGGCTTCTAAATGAAGTCAATGCCGCCGGTACTTGGCATATTTTGAGTAGAAAGGCATCCATTGAGTGGATGCTTTAAAACATTGTTTTTTTTCTTCCCTTTTGATTTGCTAGGGAGCCCTTCACAGTATCTGGATGTAAAATGCATGTGAAATGAGTATCTATGAAGTGAATGAACCAATGAATGAGTGAGTCCAATATGCTCAAGTTTAAAGACATGCAACAGTGATGTAAAGAGTCAAGCAATCTGCTCACCTAAGGCCTCATGGTTAGCCAAGTCTGGTCTATAATCCCACTTCTAGTGCTTTCTATACTGAGTCACAAGTTCCTACTTCAGCTGTCTCCTAGGATTGAAGTTTAGATGTTCAAGGACATGAAGGCTGAGGTACTGAGTGCAGAGTAGCTCCCCATGCCATCAAAAATGTCAGGGAAAGCTGGAGGAGCCCTTAGAGGGAAAGGGGGCCACTGCTTGGTAACTGCCCAGTGCATCCATACCCCTGCAGCTGTCAGGGTCCTCGTGGCCTGCCCATGCTGTATGAGGGTCATCCAAGAAACCCGTCAGTGCCAGGAAAGCAGACAGGAATTTCTTCATGGCAGAATCTGTCATACTTACAGGACACACAAGCCAGATTCTGGGAGGGATCTGACTGTGACCTGTGAGAAGAGATACGTAGTTTGTGGGGTAGGTGGTACTGAAAAGGAAGCTGTCCGTGACCTGGGATTGTGGGGGTCAGGGGCAGAATCAAGGGAGGAGAGCCTTGCTGCCTTCCTTCCAAGTCACTTGAAAACCAGGGACTGCACTGCGGCTTCAGCCTCTGCCACAAATTAGCTCAGAAACAGCTCCCCATGAGATGATGGGCCTTTAATCACAGACCACCTGACCGAGCCAGAGCTGGTTGGGACGCTTCACACAGAAGCATGCACCATGCACTGGGACCATGGGTTATGCTCAAGGAGAATCCGTGTCTGACTAACGGGCAGCTGAACACAAAAAATAGCCCAGGAGGCAGATGTGCACCGTTTCCCCAGCAGCAACATGGGGGAGAATATAGGACACACAGAAGAAATATATGTTGCCAAAAACCTGACCCAACTTGAAAACTTTTTCCAAACTCTTTCCTTCCATCATTATTTCCACCCGTGTTGGTCCTGAAAACCAGGAGTTGTTGCCTTGGTCCTTCCAATCACTCATTTAGAGTGGCATGCGGCCAAGCTTGGAGGGGCGGCACAGTTTCCAGACTCTCAAGAATGGTACAGTCCCCCGTTTCCCAGACACCTCTAAGCACTTAGGAAATTTGAAAGACTCAAGGCATTGACTTTAAAGAGAGGGTTCACCAGCTGCTTTGCACCTTTGCTGTGAGCAGAAGGGAAAGACAAGTGCAAGTTGTCCATGGTACATTTTGGTCAGATAGACAGACACACTTTCCGACTGGGAATATGGTCAGATCTGGGAGGGCAGCTTCTTCTCAGCTGCTCTGACAGACAACTTGCCACTCGGTATGTGGTCCAGAAACGGCAGCAGCACCTGAAACTGTGTTGAAAATGCAGGATCCCTGGCAGCCGTCCCACACCCAGATGTGCCTCTGGCTGGGGTAATGCTACAAATCCCGGCCAAGGGCAAGGAGATGGACTAATGAGGAATCAACTTCCCCAGGATTTTCTGGCTAAAACCCTTTCTCCCACCACCCCGATTATGGGTCCTGAGTTTTGTGCAAGAGCAGAAAAATGTCTATCTCCCAAGACATAGCAGGACTTAATCCTCAGGCACAGAGGCCAGCCATGTGAGATAAGCTCAGATTTTCTCCACGAATGAAAAATAGAACCAGGAGTGGCTTCTTTCCCTTTAGGAAAGAGCAGGACCCATTGTGTCTTGCCTTGCTTTCTTACAACCCCCTCACGCAGCTCTATGTTCCCCACACCACCCTTTCTCCCTCCTACTTCCTCGACTCAGGAAAGTCTCTGGCAAAGAAACTTGGGTAATCAGGGCAAAGGGTCTCTGTGCCTCTGAAGGTTTAATCAAGTGGTTCAGACCAGGAGGGGGTCCTTTCTGTCTCTATCTCTCCAGGTGGCTTTTAGATTCCAATCCATCCATGACATACGACCCCCTTCCCTCTCCCCTTCCCCACACACCTGTCCTTCTGACTGTGGCTTCTCACAGCTCTGGGCTGCTGTGGGCACATTCTTCTGTTCCTGGGAGTGCTCACACTCCCTATGACTCTCTGACTTTTACCCCTCTCTTGCCTGGCTAAACAACACACCTTCTCTCCTCAGGGAATCAGAAATGGCAGATGGCAGCTTGGTGTTTGAGACATCTTCACAGGTGACTGAGTATGCCCCAATCTGGAAACAATCCCACCGGCCGCCCCTTTGTGGACTGAAAATATATCCCCCTAGAGGATATGTGGTATAGTAAGAATCTATCTGGCTGCAGTTCAAGTCCCAGCACTGCTATTTAAAATTTGTGTAACATTAAGCATCCGACTTTGGCTCAGGTCATGATCTCATGATTGGTGAAATCAAGCCCTGCGTTGCACTCTGTGCTAACAGCTCAGAGTCTGGAGCCTGCTTCGGGTACTGTGTCTCCATCTCTTTCTGCCCCTCTTTTGCTCATGCTCTAGCTCTCTTTGTCTCTCAAAACTAATAGATAAAATCTTATTTTTTTTTTATTTTAAAATTTGTGAGACCTTGAGCAACCATTGGATGTAATTTTTTCCTGTGGAATCCCCAACTTGGAATTGAGAATAATAATACCCACTTCCTAGCACGGTACCTGGAATATACCTCATTAGTTTTCCTAGACTTCCTCTCCTTCCACGAAATTTCATTGGTTGACTGGATACTGGGTACCAGATTCTTTGTGTTCCTGACTCTGGGTGTACAGACTACCTGTCACACCCTTTACCCTTCACTCCTTTATTCTAACGACAAGTGGTCGGAACACCCCCAGGGCCTCCTAGAACTGGCCTGTCCTTGTCTGTGTAAAATAATTTTGACTATCACATGGTAGAGGGCACTTGTGGGGAGAAGCACTGGGTGTTACACGGAAACCAACTTGAAAACAAACTATTAAAAATCATAATAATTCTGGATATGTTAACCCTTCACAGATGAAAGAAGCTTTGGGACAGTAAGAACTCCTGGGAGCCCAGGGCACACATCTACCTGTCCATGTCCGGCTGGTTCACTCAGATGGCCTTATCCTGTGTCCAATTTTAGCCACTAACCAAAGTCTTCATTGCTATAAAAGATCAAGATTTGATTAGTATTCTACAATTAACACAAAATAATTATTGTGGCCTTTTAATTAAAGATTGATTTTGTGGAAAAAAAAGAAAATCATAAGAATAGTTATATAACAGTTTCTTTCCTCAGGGAGGCTTTGACTTGATGCTCTCAGGAGATGTGAACTCAACATAACACTTTTATTAGCTCTTATTAAAGCTTTGATACATGTACTTCAAAGGAGTGGCCGTTCTTATTTGAAGTATCGAAATCTTCTCTGGCATCTGGGCTGCTTGGAGCCACAGCTGCTTTCTGTAGGTCTCAGAGCTGAGACCACAGAAGTTTCTGACAATCCCAAACTTCCCCAAACCTATTTTCCTTTTCTGGATCTGTCCCCACAATGTTACGGGAGGCAATGTGAACAGGGGCTTCCATAGTCAGGGCCGTGCATCATTTAGGAATTAGGAAAGGTTTCTGGCTCAGAAACCAGATTGTAATCCTTCAGTTGGAAGCAATCATGAAGACCCCCTGGCCCACCCACCCGTGCTGTACAAGAATCTTCTCAGAAGCATCCTGGTCCTCAGGTGGTGGGCTAACCTCTGCTCTTACGCCTGTTGGTAATCAGAAGTTGGCCAACTCAGAAGTCTGCCTTATCTGCATATAGATACCACAAAAACTACTTTTTTAAATCTATTGTGTCACTATCCACTTCCCTATCACCATTCAGAGGCCTCAGTTCTGCCCTCTGGAACACTGCTGAATAATCCAATCCATCTTCCCCAAGAGACTCTCTCACATGTCTAAACCAGCTGTTACTATTTCCCAAGTGTTCCCTTCCTAAATGCATTGCCAACTTTCTCAATCAATCTTCTGTTGACAAGATGTCCAGACACTGTTTATAGTGCTCCAGTTCCCATTCTTCTATTTGTTAGTGCCCCTCCCAAGCATGGAGCCCAGAACTGACCACAATGCTCTAAGAGACCTCTAAGTGGGAGAGAGGAGAACAGTTTGCTCAGTAGATCAGACCCTCTCATTATTTATATATAAGTAACTGATATAGTAGTAAAGCTTACATACGTGTGTCTATATTTTTTATATATTATGTATATAAATATAAATTATAGGGGCACCTGGGTGACTCAGTTGGTTGAGCGTCCAACTTTGGCTCAGGTCATGATCTCACAGTTCTGGAGTTCGAGCCCCACATCACATCAGGCTCTGCAATGATAGCTCAGAATTGTGCTGCTTCAGATTCTGTGTCTCTCTCTCTCTCTCTGCCCTTCCCCAGCCCCTGTCCTGCTTGCTCTCTCTCAAAAATAAATAAACATTTAAAAATAAATAAATATAAATTATATATGTATAAAGCCTGGTAAAATGAATGGTTGGCTAAACTCCACCCAGATATTTCGTATATAAACTACATTCAAACCCATTCATCCTCATTCTCTATTTGTGAAATTAAGCTTTCTTTCAAACCTAAAACCTAGACTCCACTTTTATCTTTGTTAAATATATCCTGTGAGTTTCAACCCATCTTTCCAGATATCACAATCTTTTGAAACTTGTTTATATCATTTGTCATATTAGCTGACCTCTGCTTCATGTCATCACAAATTCGATAAGCACATGCTCAGTGTTTAATCTGAGTCATTGATGAATACTTCGAACATGACAGGGGTAGGCAAAGCCCTTTAAGCTGCTGCCTGGAGACCTCCCTCCCTATGGCTATCATTCCAGAGATAGACTCGCTTCTGAATGGTGTTGATCTATCAGCTGCAAATCCACACACAACCTGTATTTTCTAGGCCATCTGGGATGATATCAGGAGAAATTCTGTTGCCAGCCTTCCTATATTCTTATTTCCTGGGTCTATGCTACCTACCCTACCATCACCATCCCTGTCTGCCAGTCTAACAAAGATGTCAAAAAAGGAACTAAGGTTATTTGGCATGACTTGCTTTTAGGAAATTGTGGATGCTTCGAGTGATCACCTCTTTATTTCTTCTGTGATCATGGACCATCTGCTTAATAATATGCTCTAGCATTTTTCCAAGAGTGAGCAATAGATCACTTGCCTCTAGAGTTATAATTCACATGTTCCCCTTTGTGAAACTGAGGACAGCATTTTCCTATTAATTCAATTCCTCAGATGATAGTGGCAAGATGGCTTAAGACTAAGGCATCTACATTAAATCCAGAGTCTAAAGAATTAAAGGATCTGCATTTTTAAAACATATTTCTAAGCCAGAGAGAGAAGCGAAGCCCAAGCCTCAACGAATTCTCCTGAACACTTTAAGGATTTACCATCTAGGCCTGACTAGCTGTTAAAAGATCGAACATAAAGGTAGGCCCTAGTTTTCTCATCCACAAAATAATGGGATCTATTCCAGTTCTAAGTTTTAGTGATTTAAGAGGTTAGCTGTCAAGGGTGACCAGACAGATGGTTGGATTTACCTATAAGGCTCTGATTCCCTCCACCTCCCTTATGGAGGGTTTAAATAGCAATGAAGTATTTATATGTCTTCTGAACACAAGCTGCACACACAAATACACACACACACACACATACACACACACACACATCAGCATCCACAATCATTAGCTGCTTTTCTTTCTGGTATGTGCATTTGATGAGAATAAAATTTGCTCTTTTAACATTATCTCTAGGTTATAATGAATCTGCTTCAGGAACAGCTTGTTAGAGCATCTCATGTCAAGAATGTATTACTAATGCCTTTTAAGACATTTCTTGTAATGTGTTACTAGAGAATAGCACTGGGTCTAGATAACATTTATTAAATATTAGAAACAGTGTCAAATAACTTCTCACACAAGTAAGGTTTGAGGGGTTTGTGTGTATTAACACCCATGTAGGTTTTTTAAGAGAATAATGAAATTTGATGTGAACAGACATATTTGTGACATGTGATCTTCTAACAGCTAGTCAGCTAGTCAAATCCAACATACCCAATTTATGTTCCCTGAGACATTCCAGGGGAAATCCATTTATCCAGACAGAACTGCAGTAGGCAAAACAGAGGGAGACCAGAAAGAAACACACACACACACACACACACACACACACACCAGCACCAAAAGCCTGCTGCCAAAGAGAAGATTAAGATATAGGCTGTTGGGGCGCCTGGGTGGCTCAGTCAGTTAAGCAACTGACTTCGGCTCAGGGCATGATCTCACAGTTCGTGGGTTTGAGCCCCGCATCAGGCTCTGTGCTGACAGCTCAGAACCTGGAGCCTGCTTCATATTTTGTGGCTTCCTCTCTCTCTCTCTGCCCTTCCCCGGCTCATTCTCTCTTTCTGTCTTCCAAAAGTAAATGAATGTTAAAAACATTTAAATAAAAAGAAATAGGCTGTAAAATTTTATCCAAAGGGCTAAGAATAACCTTCTGCAGCCCGTCATAAAGAAGATTGGGATACCTATTTTGTCTTCACTTCCTTAGATGTAGGTGGAAAGATCGAACCACGACTCTCCATCCTCACGGCTGTAAGAACCATGGTGTGGAACGTTTGTATCCTATACATGCCTAAGATCTACCTTCCTGGTGGGACTTAATTCCTAAGCACGCTAATTCTGAAAACTCTCTGATGCAAACCTCCAGTGGATTCATAGGAATCCTGAATCCCTTTACCACAGCTGCTGCTGCCTTTGATAAATACCCGAGGAATATCTAATGCCCAGAAACACTTCATTGCACTGAAAGTCACGACGATGGACTGTTTGAGAACATAAGCCCTAAAGCCCAACTCCTTAGGTTCAAATACCGTCTCAACTACCTCCAAGCATCTCTGTACATCCGATTCCTCTGCCGTGAAAGATGGCTGGTAAGAGCACTTCTGTGGGGAGCACGTGAGTTAATACACACAAAGGACTGATTTTAGTTTATGGTGAGCATTCAAAAGTGAAAATTATGTTAGGCAAATGGACTCGTAATTTCCAAGATCTGGGTTGGCACACGTAGCTGCACTTTCTGGTGAAACTATAGCCAGCTTGATCGTACACTGCCTTGTGTTGATTTTTACCCTGCCCCATCTCTTTTCCTTTTTACCGCCATCTTGCTTCCCTCAGATTATCTCTTCCACCTACACCTGATAAAGCATTTGCCATAAGTTTTGCCTCAAGTTTCATTTTCCAGGAGACTATGCAAATATACTAGGATTACCAAGGAATAACCAGATAAAATGGCAAAGAATAGCATTACACTTTTTTCATTGAAAACATAAATATCTATAGTTGGAATCTGAAAATTTTCAAAGGTGATGAGCTACAGTGGTCTGCTTTGGACTTGAGGGTTAAAGTAAGTGCTAATCTAGAGGACAGTCACCTCCCCCATGCTCCTTCACCCACATCTCCAATGAAAACTGACAGAGAAAAAGTTGTGTTCAAATCTGAGAAGGCTTTTTCCCTAATGACAGCCTGGAGGTGACTGATGGCAATGGGGCTGCATTTAGGGATGATCTAAAGACCTGAGAGGCCTTCCCTATAGGACAAGTCTACTAAGGAAAAGTTTAACAATCCCCATAATTTGAAGACTGACTTAAATCCCCAGGAGGCTCTCTTAAGGTCATATGATCTGAAGTCCATTTAGGAGAAAGGTAGAGCCTGTGGAAAACTTAGAGTCATCGCATAGCTCAACCTCTGTTTTTTTTTTAATATAGCACAATTTATTTTTTTAACATATGCAATTATTTTCCATCATTTACACTACAGTAGTTACAATGACACTCCAAACAGAAAAGCAAAGTAAAAAATCAAGACAC
Organism: Suricata suricatta; assembly: GCF_006229205.1. Taxonomy (NCBI): domain Eukaryota; kingdom Metazoa; phylum Chordata; class Mammalia; order Carnivora; family Herpestidae; genus Suricata; species Suricata suricatta. The sequence goes on from NC_043702.1 coordinate 142,109,007, forward strand.
CAACTTCTATTTCAGGTAATTAGACTTATACAGAAATTAAAAGGTTAAGTAACAACTAGTTAATCACCTAATATCACAGCTAACTGAAGTGGCAATCGTTACATAGCAGCTTATCTATGATACATTCAAGATAAATGATACAATTTATTATTTGCCCATAAGCTACAACACAGCCTGCTTAATACCTTTCCTTAAATTCCACCTCTATACTACAATATACTTGAGGTCCATGCAAAAAAGTAGCTACCTTTTATGTAGGAAATGGATGATTAAGGCTTTGGTGTTGTAAAAGCAACTTCATTTAAAACATAACCACCCCCACCACCAAAAAAAGAAGAGGAAAAAAAAAAGTAAAGAATTTTTTATGGGTTTTTTTTTTTTGAGAGACAGAGAGAGACAGTGCGAGCAGAGGAGGGTCAGAGAGAGAGGGGGAGATACAGAATCTGAAGCAGACTCCAGGCTCTGAGCTAGCAGTCAGCACAGAGCCTGATGGGGGACTCAAACCCACGAACTGTGAGATCATGACCTGAGCCCAAGGCGATGCTTAACCGACCGAGCCACCCAGGCACCCCTCAACCTCTTGATTCAATGTCTCATTAAATGGATTCTTTCTACTGCTAACTTAATGCAGAGCAAAGGTTTTTGCACAGGTTCTGCCAATATTCCTGAAACTGGCTCAGGAAGTGGAGTGGGCTAAACTCAAAAGCAGGGCTCTTCACCAAGTGACCCTTCCTCCCTGAAGAAGAGAGGTATAGGAACAGGGTCTGCCTTTCACATAAAGTTTGTACTGTGAAATCACTGGACCCTATAGAGAATGATTCTATAACCCAATTATTCTTCTAAGCATATTCGTGGAAGAACGCTAAGTGTGTGGGATTCCAAAGAGAAATCACAAAGAAGATGGTTCCCAGAGTTAGCTGTCTAGGGTTAAAGTCCTCAGCCTTCTGGGCGCTAGCAGGAGAAAGCAAACACCAGTAGCAAGAATCATTTCTTTCCACCTCCTCAATCTGCCCCAGGCTGTGATTCTCATTCCCTCTTCCTGCATGTCCTAGACCAGCTTACCCTGTTCTCGCCCACACAGAAAGGGTCTGAAGGGCCAGTTATCAAGGCCAAGAATTGCCTCAGCAACCAAAGTCCTTATTACATGCACCACACATCCATGTCCACACTTTTCCTTCCTGGTTCCATCTCTGAGCACATCCACTAGTTTCTAACATTTTGCCTGAGATTTGAAATGTTCTCTTTCCTGTACCTTTTGTATCTTTTCCATCTGATAGCATTGGGCCCCCAGCTTACCTTGCTGCTGACCCACCTAATCTGACAGCCTTCCCCTGCCAGGTATCAGCAACTGAATTTCAGGTTCAGCTCCATGCTCCCCAGACTTTCTCTACACACACACACACACACACACACACACACACACACACACACACCTTCCAGAATGATACATGACTCATTTTGTGACAAAGTTTTAAAAGAGACAAAAAACGTCTAATTCTGTTCAGGAGTTTCCAAGCTCGAGCTATTATCTATCCCCATCATGGCATAGAGTCCAAATGAATCACAGAGACAGCCCAGCTGTCCTCAGTGCAGCTCAGCACGTAAACTCCTTTGGTGAGTGAAGAGCCAAGCAATGTTCCATGACCCTGCTGATGTCAAGTTGATTTATCCCCAGCTCCTCTACTTTGTTCCCCAAACGTCAGGAGCCCAGAAGCCTCATTTTGACACTGACAATAAAGGGAGAGAGAAGTGACCACTGCACAGTGGAGGAATGTGGGAAGTGTCTGCGGATCTCCGTCTGTGCTAGACTCTCTCCTTATCCGTGCATCAGGCCAACCACCGCTGTGGCTGGCTTCTCACGGAGGAGACAAAAAGTTGTTTCCAGGGCCACCAAATTCACATTACTTAAGCAAGATTGAACTGTTTAAAATTTCAGTGTTGTCCGCCAAAAAAATAATAATAAGAAGTTGTATGGAGCAGAATGTGCTGACAGCAGTAATGTTTCGGTAATAATTCATGTGTAGGAGGTGATACTCTGGAAGTCAGCCCAGCAGGCTAATGTAGATTGGGGATGCTCTCCGACTGATGGCCAAACGATTGATTGGCGTTTCTGCTCCATCATGAAATCAGCTCACAAATGAAGTGGATGGGGTTCCAAAGGGAGGGAAACTTAAGAGGAATGAGGGAATGAAGGGGAGGGGTGGGTGAACAGGGAGGTTTGGGTTAGAGAGACCAAAGGAACACTGTCAAATTCAGTTTCCAATCTAAGCCAACTCCCTAATTTTCTGTTGTAATCTCAAAAGAAAAAAAGCAAATCATCTAATAAAGATGACGTTTCCCTATTTATTCTGTCTTCCACTTGGAATCAGATCTCCCTCCTAAAGAAATTAGCTGCTCCTTTCCAATTGTTCTGCTAATAAGATCCATACAACCAATTAATTCTTCTCTAGGTGCCCATAGAAGAGAGTAGTTATTAACTGCCTCTGTCCTCGTTGGTAAATGTGCCATCAACTTTTGATGTCAAAGAGTAAGCTACATGCCTCTCTGTTTCCTTCCCCAGGTTCGAGTCACCCTGCTATCCTGGTGGTGTTAGGGTCTCCTCTGCCCATGAGTCAGAAAAAGAAAGTTCATTTCTGAATTACTATCTATGGAACATAAGAAAAAGTGACACCATCTGACTGTATAATGCACAACAAAGCAAAATGGAAATAAAATTTTAAATTGTAGACATTGTTTCTGAATTTAATGTAGTTTATTAAAATATTTCCAAGTAGATATCCTCAGTGTTTTGGGATTGAAAGGTAGGAACCAAAGAGAGAATCTCCAAGAGCCCTGTCAAGTGTCAAGCAATTGAAATGGGGGTGGACCATTGTGCCATGTGTTGTAAGTGCACAAGTATATGCTGTCTTTGAAGAGTAAGTATGAAAAATGTACGTAAGATATCTTGTTAATAACTTTCAGGTTGATTACACATTGAAATAATATTTTTGAAATATTGGGACAAATAGACTATACAATTAAAATTAATTTTTCTTGCTTCTTTTGATTTTTTTTTAAATGTGGCCTAGGTTCAAGCCTCTACTTCCTCTCAGTGCCTTACACTCATGGTTTGCTGGTCTTCATCTAGGAATCAGTATGGCAGGAAGACCCAGAAAACCAGGTCAACTTGGGTTTAAGCCCAAGTCTTACCATATATGAGCTATTTCTTCTTAAGTCACTTAATTGCTGCAGTCTTTAGGTTTCCATCTATAAAAGGGCCTGATAATAATTAATTTGCAAGACTGCTACAGAGATTAAACAAAAGGATATATGCAGAGCAGTTATTACCATGCCTGGGTATAGTAGGTATTCAGTAAACTGAAATTGTTGTTACTCTCTGTCAAGAGAAGTGGTTAAGTAGATGATGGCTAATGGCTCCATAAATCTGTTATTGAATAATTGCTTGCCACTTCCCCTGGGGTGGTCATTCAAAATCAAATTATGGATACAGAAGAAGCTTTTTAACATTTGCTGGCTATGCTGGTGATGTAGTTTCTGCATAGATTTACAATATTCTCTGGGATTATTTTAGACTTTGTGAATAAAGATATGAGAACATCCCAAATCAGATCAAGTTCCTTCTGCTCCCTACTTTGTGTCTGGACACTGTCACTTGTCATAGAGGACCATCCATATCCAATCCTGAGGATAAGAATCTCCCACTAGCTGATCATTGACCACATCACCCATGGAGCCCAGGGCTTGTGGTGTGCTAGGGAATTAGTGGTGAAGATTTCCACCCTCATCTCCCTACAGGAACCTAGCTGGCTGAACTCTCAGGTTTAGTCTTCAGGGCAACAGCCAAAAGATGGATGGAAGTGGAGCACCTGGGTGGCTTAGTCAGTTAAGTGTCCAACTCCAGCTTAGGTCATGATCTCAAGATTCATGAGTTTGAACCTGGCCTTGGGCTCTGTGCTGATAGCCCTGAACCTGGAGCCTGCTTCAGATTCTGTGTTTCTCTCTCACTGCCTCTCCCCACCACACGCTCTGTCTCTCTGTCTCTCTCTCTCTCTCTCTCTCTCTCTCTCTCTCTCTCTCTCTCTCTCAAAAATAAACAAAAAAAATTTTTAAGAGGTTGATGGAAGTAGCTCTAGGCACATAAGTAAAGCTAAACAGAGGGCATTTTCTTTACCTGTTAACTTTTTATTAGCTTCTTTAATATTGTCTTCAGGACCTGATATAGTCTGGCCTGTGCCTGCCTCATCAGCTCTATTTTCATACATGGTCCTCCCTCCTTTACTCTACTCAAGGCAAGTTGGTCTTAATCCAGCCCTCCAATACATCAGAGTCTCTTCTGCCTCAGAACCTTTGCATATGATGTCTCCTCTTCCCCTAGAGTTTGCCTAACTGACTCCTACTCACCCTTCAGGTCTCTGCCTTCATATCACTTCTGCAAGGAAGATTTTTCCTCAAATTTTATTTTGAAATCAACCTAATTTTTCCTTCCTGTTCTTTCTGGTCCTGATCACAATTTTACCCTTTCTTTCACCATCAGGATCTCAGCTTTCTATTTTTTGCTGCATCCCCAGCATCTCACACCCTAGGTGTATACATTTGTTGCATCAATGCATAGATAGACTATGGATGTTCAAAGTGGAATTCATTACTTGTCTACCTTTCTACCACATGTTTTCTGATTTCTTTCCCTTCCCACTCTAGACCCTCATGTCAAGAACGTCCTCTCTTTGATGATTCTTCAACAAGCCCTACATTCAACCTGAGATTGAAATAGATGAATTATTCGATGGTCTGATGATGCAGCCAAAGGAAGAGTTACATAGGGTTCGTCAGTGCTCAAGCATACCACAAACAATAATAACAATAGCTAAGAATTTTAGTGATTGTAATGTGCCAGCCAATGTACAATGAATATGATATATTAGTATCTCATGTATCTTCACAACAGTCCTACAGGACAGGGACTCTAATTGTCCTCATTTCACAGATGAGGAAACTGAGACTTAACATTAGGCAATTTATCTGAGGCCATATAGCAATTCATTGCCAAGAAGAGATTAGAAACAATCTGATTCCCACCCTCATGCACCTCATCTCTGGAGTTCACTATCATTATTAGATTCATAAACCAGCTTGGCCAGTTAAGACTTTTCTGACCTAAGCTCCACTCTACTCCCCCCACCCCTCACCCAATCCACCTAAATAAACTCTTAAGGAGTAACATCTTGATGGCGATTTCCAATAACAACTCCAAATTCAGAGAGAAGTTCTGTTCTTCTCAATGCTCTGGTACAAGGATTGACCAGTCTCTCTCTGATTCTCACATCAAGCATGTTCTTAACTAGACTATGACTTTTGAAGAAAAAACAGAAAACAAAAAACAAGGTCACTGAGACACTTGAACTTAATGGAGAAGGAGAAAGAACAATTATTAAGTACCTTCCATGTATCAGCCATTCTTTAGTTCCGCTTGTCATCTCCTGCAGTTGCCTAATAGCCCATTGGGTGGCTATTAGTATCCGCCAAACATACAAGATCTTAATATACATGTTCAGACAGAGTCTCAGAGAATTTAAATAATTTGCCCAAGATCACATAGCTCCTATGTCGTAGACTAAAAATGTCAAACCTGGTTTTTTTTATTATTATTCCAAAGGCATCCATTTCCCTTCGTACATATTATGTCCATAACCCCAGATCTTTCCGGTCCTTCTAATAAGCCTCCTCACATCTTGTGTCTCCATCTTCTGTTTCTTGTTCTTGTTCTTAAGTAGGAAGTAGGTTTTCCCGCCAGATAATTCCATCTGGACACTGGGTTCTAGTTCCATCTCCCCACCCCTCATGAAAAAAAAAAGTTTCCCCCCTTCCCTTTCTAGAGCAGTGGTTTGTCCAATGTAAATTTATGTTTATATGTATGTTTATTCAATTTACATTTGCAAAGCAACTACATTTGCATATCTCTTTGCCACAGCCACATTTCACAGAATGTTAACCAAGGCAAGAGGCCTGAGCTAAGGCTAAGGGAGCATTTTATTTGGGAGCTGGTCTTGTTCGAATGCAAATACATTGTCACATATCATCACATTAGCAGGAAGTAGACCCTCAGGGACTAGGACACACGACAGACCGGCTTTGATAGGATAAGGGAAAACCTTCCATAAGGCAGCTAATGGATGAGGAGACAACAGAGCTGTGGGAGGTGGAGGTGGAATGGAAACCCAAACAGCTCTGGGGGCCCTAGGATGCCGCAAGAGAGAAGGCAGCAGCCAAGCAGGGTAGTGAGCACATTGTTTGAAAAAATGAATAGTGAACTTCACATTTTTGTTCAGTCTGGTCCTGAAAATACCATTGTCATTAACTTATCTCTAGAAAATGAATAAGAGAACTGGAGAAAGACGTAATTGGACTGGAATCCTTATAGGAGATGCCATTGGTCACAGAAGACCTGGGTCACTCACTGACTCTGACTAGACTGCACACACAGAGGATGTCTATGAAATAGCAAGCAGCCGGCACAGCAGACATAGTTTCTTGGGTTTCTCACATCACTTAGGCCTGGCATCTACCCTGGTAAGTGCAGAAGAAGGGTCAGGTTCAAGGGAGGACCTTCCTTGTGGGGGTTGCACCCTCCAAGCAAACACTACCATTTAAGATTTTTCTTGGCAGTCACTGAGCCCTCCCTGCCATGGGTAAAGCCTGTGGGCTTTAAGTTATAAACAAGACAATCAACTTGACTTACACATGCCACAACTTCAGTTTAGGTCCAAGTGCTATGACAACTGTAAGAGATTTTTTTTAGAGATAGAGTTTGAAAATGTGGACGTGCTGTGTGTGCATCTGTACCCCAGGCACGAATGCCTGGCTACTCTTGATAAGACCCATAACTATATCCACATTCCAGGTCCACCAAAAGGACTCCTTGACCCTCTTCCTGGGACTGCCTGGTGTGAAAAGACACACTCCAGTCTGAGCCATTGCTGTCCAAACTGTTACCACTCCTGTAGAAGGGATGCTGTTTGTGTCCACCCTTAACCCATAGGTGTGGCCATCCCTCTTGGGTGCCTTGGCTGCATATCTACTCCTTCTCTGCAGATCTGCCTTCAGTTAAGCAGGTGCACTGCTAACCTTTATATGATGCTCTTCCATCCCTTCCACCACCTCCAGAGCTACAAAACCCCAGAACCTTGCCTTAGGTAGGTCAGGTTTTGTATGTAATTTGTACTTCAAAGATTCCCTGAGGGATCAGAGCTGACATGAGTGTCCAGGAAAGACCATAGTCGATTAGTCTTCTCCCTCTGCTCCATCCTGCTTCCCTCACTCCCTTTCTCCCAAGAACATGCCTCCAAAAATGGAATAGATATGGATATAGATGATAGATATGAACATAATTATAGACACAGATAAAGGTATAGATACAGATACAATGCAATACTATTCAAGCATGAGAGAGAAGGAAATTGTCATCTGCAAGACCATGGATAGACCTTGAAAGCATTATGCTAAGTGAAATAAGCCACACAGACAAAGGCAAATACCAGAATGCCCTCTTTCACTTACATGTGAAATGTTAAAAAATTGAACTCAGAAACAGAGTAAAATGGTAGTTACCAAGGCATGGGGGGCTGAGAGAAAAGGGGAGATGTTGGTCAAAGGGTACAAACATCCACTAAGAAGATAAGTTCTAGGGATCCAACACACAGCATTGTGATTATAGATTAAAATGCTGTACTATATACTTGAAAGTTGCTAAGATAGTGGATCTTAAATATTCTCACCACAGAAAAGAAGCAGTAATTATGTGATGTGATGAGAGCGTTAGCTAACACTATGGTGATAATTACATTGCAATATATAAGTGTATAAAATCTACACTGGGTACACATTAAACTTACACAATGTTTTATGTCAATTATATCTCAATACATCGGGGGTGGGGGGACCATTTGAACAGGGATCCTCATCTCAGGCTCTCTTCTATGGAACACCCCTAGGGGCAATTGCTCTCCTGCTCCAGACTGGATGAAGTTGTTCTGGGGCCCTAACCTGAGCAACACCCCATCCTTCTCCAGCCCCACACAGTCTTGCCTGCCCCCCTCGGCGGCAGACCCTGTGTGCGGGGCGGGAGCTGTGCTCTGTCTCAGGCACAGACACCCACTGAGGACCCAGGAGGAGGCTGGATTTCCCTCTACTCTGTCAAGTCTGTGTCCTCTGCTGAAGAACTCTGCTCTCAAGTTCACCTACAGAATTCAGAAACGAGTTTTTGACCTGACTAAACCCCGTTGGCTGTTCCTCCTACCACTGGAGGCAGAGAAGGTCTGCAGGGAAAACCAGAATTCTCAAGTGTGCACCGGGGACAGGCCAACCCTAGCCGAATCATTTGTACCCAACACCAAACTGTCCTGACATCTCTGTTAATGATTCCCTCCTCGCTGGCAGCTGGGATGAGGGTGGCCATTCTATGAATGAATCAGTGACGGAAAACAGACTCTGGCAGAAAAGTGGGAAATCAGAGGCACATTTCTTGAGATACTAAGTGCTCAAGAGATAACACCCCTTGCTTCCCCTCTCCAGTTTAGAAGAAAGAAGTCTCCAAAAACACCGTTAGATCAAAATATCACCTCCCTCTCTGATAGGTTCCATGGAAACAAGATCTTCCCCAACATGCTTTGTGAACACTTAATCCCTGAAGTGTATAACTTAACACCACCCCATCAGGAGGCTGAGTGGCTGTGTGGCTGTGCGGGCCACCTTCAGGCCTCCTGTGAAGTTTCCCACTCAGTGGAGGGCACAAAAGGACACACTGTCTCAGCTGGCAGGCAGGTGGGGAGGTGAGAATGAAAAGGGCTGAGTTTGGTTTCTCCACCCAAATTCACGAATGCAGGAAATCACTGCCTTCCCACAGGGAGAAGAGAGGGAGAGATGAGGAAGCATTACTCTATCAGTGGTTTGAGTCTTTTTAATCATTATTAAATTTCCCTGGGGAGTCAGGGTGTTGGTGCACAGGGGCAAGGGATGTTCAGCATCCTGTGGAAGCTGGGACACAGCCACACAGCAAAGAACAGCTCCACCCCAAATGACGTAGCGCCCCCTGGGGAACCAGAGGGCCCTCTGTGTAAGACACAAGGCAGGGAGCCCACATGAGGCTGCCTCCAGCCTCACCCACACCCGTGTTCCGTCCAGTCTAGACCACGGACAGCAGGGTTAGCCAGGGAGAGGCAGTGGCAGTTGAGCAAGCTTGGAAAACCCAGGAGGCACAGAGCCCTGTAGAGGAAGGAATTGTTCTGTGTGCTTCATGGAGCAGCTAACTCCAGTGTCCATCAAGGTCAGGTGGCCTGTGGCTTGGGCCGTTGGCACTGAGAGCGGTCATCAGTACCTGAGAGTTCTCACCTCCCTTTCTTCCTTCCCTTTTCTCATTTCCTTTTCTTGAGGACCATGGTTCTTCTCTGTGAGGTTAATTGCTCACCTGTCATTGTGCCCAAGACGGCTTCTATCAGCTCCCTCTACTTAAGGCCAAAAGTGTCAGAAGAATTTCTACTGATGCTACCTTTGCATACCTTCTCCCTTGTTCCTTTGCTGCTCTCCAAAAAGGCTAATATTCCCTGGCATGTGGCCTTTCAGGAGCTAGGTCTGGAAGCAACGATTCCCAGAACCATTGCTCAGTCATCGAATTCTGCACACATTACTGTGTCTGGCCACATTAACGGGGTTATAAATACGTCTAGTAGGAGTCTGAAGTCGAGAATTGACTACTCAAATAAACATGCTTATTATTGGAGCCCTGAGAGGGGCTGCAGTGACATGCAGAGAGCTCATGCACATCATTTTCACCTTCATTTCCTAATCTTATCTACTTTTATTTCATGCCACATGAAAAATGGATGGGGAATGACTTGCTATTTTTGATGAGTTTCCTCTTTCAGCATTCTTCCCCCACCTGCTGCTTCCATGAGAGTGACACCAGTGTCTCTGAGCCACTCACACCAGACCGGTCCAGCCACAAAGGTGAGACAACATCAGTGACCCAGGAGACACGGCAGGCTCCAGCCCTCCACGGATATCAGGAGTGAGTGCTCAGGAAGTCAGCCAACAGGCCTAGGAAAGCTCCTTGGGCGCACCATGTCCTCGAATCTCAGCGATTGAAGGAGACCCTGGCAGAGGAAAGTTTGTAGATATAAAGAATGACGGAAGCCAACTGGGTTTGTATTTATTTACATATCTAGTTTAGAAAGTCTTTCTGAAATGGTCCTCTGTATCAGGCCCTGTGCTGTGTAATATACACATTTCATAATATCAGACACTCAGTTTTTCTTGGAAATTTTAGCCAAACATGTGAAGATTATTTGTTACTCAAGACAAGGTTGTGCAAATATTTCACAAAGAGGCCTAGTAATAATTACAGTGACCCCTTAATGACTGTTGACCGTTTAAGATGTGGCTGGCAATATTCTGAGCTCTTTAGAGAAACTGATGCGCTTAATGCTTGTGGGACAATGTCCATCATGCAGATGAGGAAACTGAGGCAACAGATTAGAAAAGTAATGTACTAATAAGTGACAAGGATGGATTCAAACTTGGACAGACCGGCTCTGGAGCCCTAACACTTAGTCAGGGCACTATGCTACTTCTTACGTTTAAGGTCATAGACAAGTTTTAGTACATCAATAGGGTCAAATAATGCTAGGACTCTTTTAAAGTATCTAGTCCAATTGTCTGTATCCCAAATGCTTATCTTAATGGATGAGTAACATCTATGCATAAATCCAGGAAGGTGTAGGGAGGCCAATGAATTGCGAAGCGTGAGAGCAGCCTAAATTGTTTTTGTAAAACACTTTACTTTAAATAAAAATGCCCCGAGGCTGAATTCTGCCAGCTGGCTGCCAATATGGGAACCCTGGTTCTAGTCCAAAATTTTGCACACAGTAAAACTGTAGCCCAGAGCGGGAAAGTGGTTTGCATAAGGTCACATAAGCAGTGACCGAAGTAAGGCTAGAAGGCAAGGCTCATGGTCTCGCACCTTTCTGCCTATAAGACACCAAAATCATTCTCCACCCCTACTTCCCTATCCCCTTCCCTCCCCACTAGGGGCCTGGCCCTCTTATGCACAAGCAGCAATGCTTTTATTCTATTTGCAAAGTAAATAGAGCTGAGATACAGATTACTCTCAAGCATCGAAGCTTTTATCCAATATAAACAGAATCCGGGTAACTTGTTCCCACTCCCTCCTCTCTCGCACACACCGCAGGCTCCACGCCAGCCCTTGTCCAATTAAGCAGAAGGCAAATAGAACTCAGGCATTCTGGCCAAACCAGGGAGCGCTGTATGCATCCAGCATAAGCAGGGAGATGCTCTTAGAATTTCCTCCTTCCTTCTCCTTTCCCACTGACCCTCCCAGGGAATGAGGACTGGGTTGTCACATCACAGAGTAGTCAGCTAAGGATCATGAGTCAGTGGGGAGGTCTGGGTTCTCCCACTGACTCCTTGAGTCTTAGCTCACTTATCCACAGTGATACATGGACTAAATGGGTTAATAGAAATAAAGATCTGAAATATGGTACATCATTAAAGTCTCTATTCTCAGCTTCTGAGCATTCCCAAACTGGTGCACACACAAACATGTGTGCACACACACAGCTTCATGTATTCATACCTAGAAACATTTTTCTAACAATAGAGCTGTCATTATCCAAGAGACGATTTTTTTTAGAACTAACTCATCCCGAGAATGATACTAGGGGCTCTAGCAAATTCAGTATAACTTTAACAGTAGCAAGTCTTCATTTTCTTAAGGTGAATTGATTTGATCTTTGGTAACAGCCAAAAGCCTTTCTGAGCTCTGGAGAATAAAGTTGGAAGACAAGCCTTGGACACGGGTCTGCAATGGGGAGACAGGGCAGTGCACTGGAAAACACTCAAGATTCTGTGTCAGAAAATCTGGATTTATTCTCCACTCAGATACTTACCAGCCCTATGACAGAAGGAGGTCCACAGCCTCTCTTAGTCTTAGTTTCCTCATCTGTGAAATGGAAATGTAGCTATGCCTTTACAGAATATTCATGAAGATCAAAAGATAATATATGTGAGAGTGTTCTCTAAGCCATAAAGTCCAAGTGTCCATTTTAAACAGTTGTTTTTATAAAAGATGTGGAGTGATAAGTAAATTAAATCTGAAGGCAGTTTCTGTACTGTAAAGTCATTTTAATGGGAGCAAAAACAAAAGCATCACTGTAGAGTTCCAAAAAAGACAACTTTAAATAGCTAATCTCATGTCTGTACATGTCATTCAGTTAGTCAGTCAACAAATTGTTCCTTAAGTGCCCAGAAATGCCAAAATGTATTAGACATAGGGATACCAAGTCACATACACAGAGCTCCGTTTCCTCTGAAAGCTTACCATAGACCGTGACTAGACATCTCGTGTTTACTTTCATTTATCACATTACCTTATAGTTAGAGATAGCATTAAAAAATGATAGTGCAGAGCAGCTTGAGAAGATTCTCCAGGCTCTCAAGTGTCTACAAAATGTTTGAAAAAGGAAAAGGTGCTCCCATAATGTGTCCCAACGGAGAGAATGAACAAAGGTATGAAAGAAGATCGCAGAGATGGTAGAATAAAGGGTCCATGGAGAAAGTTATCAAGAAGGAAGTGTAAGTGGAATCAAGTCAGTACTGCCCTCCACAGTTCCAAGGTAACTCCCTTACCAAAAACCACCCACTTCCTTTTCCCCATCTGTCCTCTAGGGTTGTAACCCAGTTAGAAGTGGCCACTATACCAGGTAGAGGAGCCGCCATTTTCAAAATGGTTCCTTTAGACCCAGTCTAATTTTATTTTAGATTTTTCTGTATCATGGACAGTGATTTGCTGTAGCTTGGAGGAAGAGCATGCAGGATTCCTGCACAACCTTAATCATGTCAGTTTCCCCCTCCAACTCCATTTCCTCACATATAAAGTAAAGGACTAGAGCCAAATGACCACCATATAGGACATATAGGAAATATAGGACAGCAGCACAGTGACCTGAAGGAGTCCATTCACCTTGAAGAATATTTCAAAACTTGAATCAGCATAGGGGAGACAGAATATAAGGAGAAACACCCTTACCCCCTTCTCAAGAAGACAAAGCTGCCCATCATCTGCCTTTAATCTGTTTTCTTAATTTTCTTCCTAAGAAAGTCACAGCTCCAATCAGCCCTCTAATCAATGGCTGCACCACTTCTGCACAAATGAGCTAGATTTATTAAAGGAGTACTCTCTTCGATGGAAATGGGCTCCCTGCTGGGGCTGCAAATACAGGCTAAGATTGACTGCTCCCAGAATAGGTAAAAATGTAAAGAACATGACAGCAGGCAAGTGAATGGGCAAGGGGGCACTCAAGGGCTCCGTGTGAAGTCCCCACCACCATGACTGTGCATGGATGGCCACCATGGCAGACTGGACATCTGCCTCTCATTTAGGCCGGGCACAGAGACCAATAGTGACTCACAGGCAAACATCCTCTGTCATTTCCCTACAGACTCGAGGGAGAGAAGCTCACTCAGAAAGAGACTAACGGAGAGCCACTTCCAAATGGAGAACTTCACAGAAACCAAGAGTTTATAGGCTCTCAGAGCTGGAGCCTTTAAGAATGATATACAGCCATGTATTGAAGTGGTATTCTGTTAAAGAACCAAAATATTTCTGAATAGCCAGTAGCAGAGAAAATTAATATTTCAATCATGTAAGAAGTGATTCATATTAGATAAAAAATAGGTATTTACATATTCATATTTGGGAGCTGAGAGCTCCTTGCCGATAGGAAGTGGACATTTTGTGATACTGTTGGTGATCCACACAGAAGAAGCCAATGGAAGTGCTCAGAGCAAGGAAAACTTCATCTGCTCTACAAGAGTCCAGCTCTGATTTTTATTTCTGGAAATTAATACTATGTTTCAGGGAGCCAGTGATGGGGAAACCAATTTCTTATTTGTTTCCCCCTGAAACCTCAGAGAAGTCTGAAAGTCCTGAACCCAGGAGAGAATATGAACAAAGGCACTCATGTGGGAGGCAGAAACACGGAAGACAGAGAGAGAGAGAGAGAGAGAGAGAGAGAGAGAGAGAACACATGTGTGCCAGGATAAGCATCCTGTGCTATAAACAATAGATGCCAAGTTGCTTAGTATCCTGTTTAAAATTTTTCTATTCTTAGTGGTAAATTCCTTCTGTTACCCTCAAACCTCAGTTTTGTTCTACACATCAGCCTGAGAGAGAGCAGTCTGGGGAAACAAACCATTTATAAGATGGTAAGGAGAATCAACATAGCAGAGATCCAGAGCAAGAGAGACGTGTGGATGCTGAGGCTCAACCAGGATGGGTCTGCAGAATAGAGAAACGTTCCTCAGATAAACCTCCTTCAAAAACGGAGAGGGCAGCCTGGTAGGGCGCGTGACTTTCTACTGTTCCATAGAAAAAGGAGGCTGGTGCTAATTTTCAATAACAAAGGAAAGGCTGGCAAACCTCAGAGGCTGGGTAACTCAGAGTCATCTGGCCTCCATAGGGAACAAAGACCAGAGGGTGTCATTCAGTGACTTGCCCAGGATCACATAGCTAGTTAGAGATAGACACAAATTCAGAGAGAGACTTTCTGACTTTTAGCCTTGAGTTCTCTGTAACCCTAGACTCACCACACCTCTCCCAAACAAGCTCTTACAAAACCCAGCCAAGCTCAACTTACCACCCAGAGAGCCAGAGTAGGGAGAGAGAGGACATAAACAAGAGGGAAGGGGAGGGGATTCATTCAGTGTTTAGGAGAAAGATGCTTTTTAGAAGTACTTTGGTTGCTCATCTTTTTTCTTGACCTGATTCCGATTTTGGAGACTTGCACCCTGTTGGGTTGGAAGATCGGTTGATGTCCTCATTTGTACAGGTGGAAAAAACTGCTCAGACAGGAGTAACATGCCCAAAATTACTGGCAACTAACAGCCAAAGTGTGTTTGGAAGCAGAGAACAAAAGTTACCAAAGAGAAAATGTGGGAGGAGAAAGCACAGAAGCCCCAAGCCTGTAGCTCCTCTCCAGGAAGTGATTTGGGGATTAACCTGTATGTGTCTTCCCAACCTCTCTTCTCCACATGGCTTCCATCACTATTCCAGCAATCTTACCCTTTGCCATCTGGAACCTCTAAAAATAGTTAGAGTGAGAAACTAGAGCACCCACCTAGTCTCCACTCCATTCTGTTTTATGCAGCCCTAATTTCCTTTGTGTGAACCTAGTCTCCCCGACACTCCCAGACGTCAGGGCAGGACCTGGATTCCAAGGAGCATGCCATATCATATGTTTCTCTTTTATAAACCGCCTAGCAGAACTGGAAATAAGCTAATCATACTCATTAAATACTTGCTTGATTACTCGTTGAGAAAAGTTGCAAAATGTCTCATGGTACAGATCCTTAAATTATAGAGGGAAAAAATCTAAGGTGGGAAAAGGAGACTCCATTTTCTAATCTGGAAGATGGACAGGGAGAAATTCCACATCATCTTGGCATTCCTTCTTATCTGAGATGTGTCAGTTTGTGAACAATACATAACTGCTATATCAATAGGCCACAGTTTGCATTGGGCATTCTTGAATGGAAGCTTTTTCTTTCTCCCTGACATCTCTTCCCCTCACATCCTGCATACAACCTTACAAGACCTCACCACTCAGAGGGTTCAGGCTGTGACCAAGACCTTAAAGGGGAGGGTGGCTGCTTTGTGCTGCCTTTATATTTTTGCTTTGTTTCAACTGAAACTCTGAGTCTGAAAGTGAGGAATGGGGGTTCAGAGGGCCCTTGTGGTTGTGGATGCTGCCAGAATGCAGTTGGCTTTGCCTCTTCGAATGGGGAACACTCAGCATCTGAGCCAGAAGTGGGTCACAGATGCAGCTGGAAGACATTTCTCAGGCAGAAGAGGATGTGGAAGAAGGTGTCAGTTGTTCACTGTCCCCAATAGCTTCTTCCCCAAATCCACCAGCCAATGTCCCTCTTGGTGTCTGTGTATCATTAACATGTAGCCCATAATATAAAACAGCATCCCGGAAGTCCCCAGGTGACTATGGGAGTCATAAAACTGTTTTTGGAGAACCTGAATTTGAAGTTGTCTCCTCTCCTCATTGCAAAACATTCTAGAGAGTTGCAGGGAGGAGCCAGGAACCCCACTCAGAGAGGCTTCTTCATCAGCTGGGGAGAGGATGACAAAAGATTGGACAGGAGCAATGCTTGCCCTGGCCCAAAATACCCATGACAAAGCCTTTCGCCTGGCATTATGCAGCACTTAACCTTTTCCACTTGAAAAGCAGATTCCAAATTTATTTTTTGTCAACCCGGATCACAGCTCCAGAGCCCTAGCAGAGAGGAGCAGCATGCGGCATCCATCCTTTTCATTCTGGCAAATCTAAGTAGAGCTAAAGACAGACCCTACTCTGTCCCCTCTCCTCTGACCTTCACTTCTGAAAGCCACTTGCTTTCAAGGTGAGCAAGTTTCATCTTGGAACCAATTAAATATACATACCACAGTGAGCGGAGTGTTCTTGAAAGGGTGTGCAAGGGGAGTACCAAGAAAGAAGAAGCATCTCAGAATGAATTATTGATCAAGATTTCTCTCACACACATTCACATGAACAAGGGTCTGGCAGCCTCAGCCTGGGGGAGATTGCATCTGGTGCGGTCTTCATGGGGTTAAGAAAGATAACCTCTTTGCTCTAAACTCTATTTATTTGGTGGATGGGAAATGCATTTACATCTCTGTGTATCTCCTTTTGTTTGGTTTTCCAAGAAAGCCTGAATCAGCAGATCTCAGAAGAAAGCTAATGCATCTGACAGGCTTAGAGAAATGATGTGTGCCACATGAAAAAATTAATTGAAAAAAAAAACCACTTTTCACTTATATAGCAGTTTTTATCCCAGTCTTTTAACAGGTTATGGGTATTAATTAAATGTTGCCATGCATCACTTGTTACCCTGGTTCTATTAATGCAAGTGGAAACATCAGGTTTGATTACTGTTACAGGTGGAAACTGAGGCAGTGCACAAGGACAGACAAAATAGTCCCTGAGGAAGTGAATGGACCACTGTAATCTCATTCATCTTGTGAGAACACGGAGATGAGAACCAAGTACAGGTCACACTAATCCTGCCTATTGGTTGCCATTTTCTGCTAACCCAGCCAATTGAGTTGTCTTCCTACAGGTCAACTTAGTGGCCATTACCAAAATATTCATTATCTGTGGGTGTAGAACCAATGACCACAATCGTATAAGGTGAAACAATGCACATTACTGTCTCACGGTTTCTGAGGGTCAGGAATCCAAGCATGACTCAGCTGGGTTCTTCACCTAAGATCTAGCATGAGACAGTCAAGGTGTTGGCCAGGGCCCCATTCTCTCCTGAACATTAGCTGAGGAAGAGTCTGCTTCCCTGCTCACATGGTTTTGGCAGCATTCTGCTCCATACAGCTATTTTGTGCTGGCATTCCCAAAGGCCACCCCCAGTTCCTCGTCACCTGGCCTTCCTCAACAAGGCCCACTTCGTCACTGTCAGCAAGGGGAGCATCTAGAGTCAATATCAAGATGGAGTCTTATATAACACATTATGTGTTTCGTGATCACAAAGGGGGCATCCCATCACTTCTGCTGTATTGTGTTGGTTAGCAGGAAGTCACAGGTCCCTCCACCTGAGGAAACTACACAAGGGTATGGATGTCAGGAGGTGGGGATCATGGGTGTCATGCTGGGGTCTGTCTGCCACACCCAGGAATCTGAAGCTGAAGCTCCCTCATACCCATAAGCTTTGTGGTAGGCTTTTTTTTGGGGGGGTGGGGGAAGAAAGGTAAGGAGTTGATCAGATTATTGGATATTATTATTTCTGACAGAAAACGGGAGAAACTCAGAAGAATACTGAACCCATATAAAAGTAGGTGTTTAATAAAGACCTCTGGGAAGCCCTAGTAGTTTAGCTCATTAATTGAGATATGCAGGATTAATACTCATCTAGCAGCCAGAATACTGAAATGGCTGCCTTCACATCCCTCTTTTTCAGTTAAGAAAAGAAAGGAAGGATAACTGAGAGAAATCCAGTTCAATGCACTAAACATTTAATTGAATGCCTACTCTTTGCTCACAATGTCCTAACAGCTAGACACGAGACACAGGATGTTTTACTCTGGGGTGATGTTTCTTCAGGTGTACTCCTGAGCAGGATCCCAGCCACCGGCAGGGTGTATGATTAAAGGAAAATTGCCGGGTGCCATCTCAGACCTACTGAGTCAACTCTCTGGTCGTAGAACCTAACAATCTGCATTTTAACAAGAACCCTGGCGAATCTCCTTCACGAGGTTTCAGAAAAGTGGATGCACTTTGCGAATTTGAACATGCCTATGGCTCACCCAAGGTCTTGTTAGAATGCAGATTCCAATTCAGTAAGTCTAGAGTAGGGCCTGAGATGCTGTGATTCTAACAAGCGCCCAGATGACATCATTGTTGCTAATCCTTCGAGCACGCTTGGAATAGCAAGCGTAGAAGATAAGAAGGACTGAAAGAACCAAATGGCAAAATTCTCCCTCTTTTCAGAGTGGCTGTGAATTATGGGGATTTTAAGCAATTAAATATTTTAAGGGAAAAATCTCTAAAAACTTCCCAGAGCCAGATGGGGATTGCCTTTTTCTGTGCACATGGCATATTGTAAATTTGGGAGGAAAGTGATATTTAGGCTTGTGGGGGTGGGTAGGATTTGGGTTCGAAGAGTGAGTGGCGCTCAGGAGTGAAATTGTGACGTCAGTGGGTGTATGGTTATAGCAACAAGGGCACATGGAGGACACAGCAGGGTTCAGGAGAGTGGCTGGGAAGGCTGGGGTGTGGTCAGCGCTAGCTTAGAATAGTCTTGCCCCCCCCCAACCTCCCACCTGGCCTCTGGCAGGACCCAAGAGAGAGATAAAGCATGGGGCACATGTCTACAGAATCAGACAGAGGGAGGCAAAAATAAAAGACAAAAAGAAGACAGGAGTTTATAACAGTTATGGATCAGAATTAATCAAGAGTGCTCACTGAATGCACAAAAGAGAATGGAGAGTGAGTGAGACTTCTAGAAGAAGCCAGAAGGCAGCAAGCAGTTGGTGAGGTGGACGGCCATCTACGTATTCTGCCCCTAGAAACTCAGGTTTGATTTTGAGCTAGAGAACAGTCACAGGGAAGATGCCTTGGAGGTCCAGGGTGGTTAATTAATATTTTACACCTGAGTTAAGCTAACTTCACCATGGGAATAACACCATTTGGAAGGCCTGAGGCGGTGTGATCTGGAAGAAAGACCATAGAACTGGCCTGGCTTCTCCTGGTCCATTTACCTGTCCATTATAAATTTATTGAGAGGTACAAGATTCTAAACCCTGTGCTAATTTCTCAAAAACCTAAAATAACTATTAAAATAATTAAAAAATAAGAAAAACGGCATAACAATAATAATAATACTTAGAGTGATTAATTTGTGTTGAGTACCATCCTGAGTAGTTTATTGGGTGCCTTAAAAATGAGAAAAAATCTACTACTGAGGTGGGGGTAATGCTTTTATATCCATTTTTCAGATGTGGAAACTGAGGCAAAGAAATAACAAGACAGATTATTTTTGCTCTAAGGGAGCTTACATTCTAACAATCATGTTTCCAGTTGACTTTTGGTGACTTTTCATTCTTGCCCTTTTCCATAGCCTCAGCAACAATAGTTAAAAATATTAAGAGCTTTCTTTGAGCCATATTATCTCATTTAATCTTAGTGGTCACTTTATTAGGTAATTACCATCATCATTCCCATTTCACAGATGAAGAAACTAAGTTTCAGAGAAGTCAGTAACTTTCCCAAGAGGTCACATCTGGGATTTAAGCCCAGGCAGCCCACCTCCAACCTAAAGCATGACATGAGTACAAATTAGTAGATTGAACTAAATCTCTGAGCTCACATTTCACTGGACTATCCTATGACATACCTATTAGTTGTCTTAATTTCATGTAGTTTATGACCCAGATATTTAGTGTCTGAGCCAGCTACATGTGCCAACAAACTCTAAGAGACAGCTTGAAGAAAAGTCACAGCCTATGGATAAGTTGTGACAGGGGAAAAAAATCTATTTGATGTCCATGGCAATGGGAATGAAGAGCAAATTCAAGGTCTCCTCCCACTATGTGGACTCAGACCCAGCACTACATGGGGATGCTCCATTCAGCTTGAAGACCTCAAGGCGCAAGAAATAATTGACTCTTTGTGAGTGCAGGGATTTGTTTCAGCACAGATCCAGAATGCAACCTTTCCTGATCGAGTTGAACAGGAAAAGATTTAAATTGAGGTCCTGAACTCAAA
Source organism: Suricata suricatta (assembly GCF_006229205.1). Classification (NCBI taxonomy): domain Eukaryota; kingdom Metazoa; phylum Chordata; class Mammalia; order Carnivora; family Herpestidae; genus Suricata; species Suricata suricatta. The sequence goes on from NC_043702.1 coordinate 142,129,355, forward strand.
GGAGAACACATTAATCATGCTCATTGCTAGAGTCAGAAACAAATTCATTTTTCCTGTAAGGAGTGTTATCAAGCAGGAAATCAAGTCCACAGGCGAGGGAGGTGGTGAGGTGCCTGGGGACAATGACAGAGGTGCAGGTGCACACAACAGAATAAGTGCATCTCCAGACTCTATAGAACTTCACACACACACACACACACACACACACACACACACACACACACACACAAGTCTCCATGTGTCGAAGACCATGTGCAACCTTTTGGCTTATATAATGGATGACCCAGAGTGTAATAGCTCCAAAATTTGAGACGTTTAACTTGTCCAGAGTCAAAATATTCATTCATTCATTTACTCACTCACTCATTCATTCATTCATTCCACAAATATTTAGTGAATTTCTACTAAACTCCAAGCCTAACAGGATTAGCAGGGAACCAAATATTAACCTACCTTTCTTAATATTACTTATAGATATAGAAAATAATCAAATGGCCTGATAACAATAAACCAATAGCTAAACAAGACCATTCTAATTTTTTTTTTAAAGAGAGAGTGAGAGTGCAGAAGAGGCAGTGAGAGGCAGATGGAGGGAGAGATAGAATCTTAAGCAGGCTCCTTGCTCGGCATGGAGCCTGACATGCGATTCGATCCCATGACCTGATCATGACCTCAGCCAAAATCAAGAGTCAGAGGCTCAACTGACTGAGCCACGCAGGTTCCCCTAAACAAGACGAATTCTAGATGGGCACAAATGTTATGAAGGGCACACACGGGGTGATCTGATAGGAAGAGGCCCAAGATTGGACTATCTTAGACCTGGTTATCAAGGAAGATTTCTATTACGAGGTGACATTGGATCTGAGACCTAAAGGGTGAACACGAATCCCTGTAATGGGTGAGAGGTCAGCAGTGCCAGGAAGAAGGAAGAGCGAGAACAAAGGTCACCAAAACCAAAGCTAGTCTGGCCTGTGAAAGAACAGGAGGCCGCCATGGCTGGTGCATAATGGGAAGGGTGCCCAGGGCGAGGAATGGGCGAGAGGATGCAAGGGGACCAGGGCAGGGCTAGGTCCTGCCGAGTCTGGTACACCACGCTGAGCACGTAGGTTTCATTTAAGAGCAAGGGAAGCTTTTTAAGCACAGGGGTGATCTGATTTACTCTATGAAAAAGATCACTGTGCTACTCTGTAGAAAATGGATCGTAAGAGCTCCAGATGGTGGCAGGAAGACCACCTAGGAAACTACCACAGCTCTCCAAGCGGGGAAATGATGGTGATGCGGATGCACGTGGGTGAAGAGAGGGGTGAGTGGGGGATGAGGAGGGGCTGGAAAAAAGCAGGTGAATTTAGGAGCTATTCTGGAGGTAGAACTGACAGGACCCGCCAATGATCGGGTGAGGGGATGAGTAATATTCTAAGATTACATTTTTCTGTACTTGAAGCTTCCTTTCGTGAACTGGGTTCAGCTTCGTGTAAACAGAGATGCCCCGTATATGAAGCACAATTAACCAGTCTGAGTTTCTCCTGCTCTTCTCTGGTGTTGAAGACCATGAGCAGAAGCAGACCACGGGAGAGAGGAGAGAAAGCCCAGAGACTGGATGGCCCCTCACCTGAACCTGTGGCCTCTGGGCACAATCAGCTTCTGGAGTAGCTTAGAGAACAGCATGTACAGGAAGCCAACGCTGCAAAGTGGGGAGAACAGAAAACTGGACGATGGCCTTGTCAGCCATTTTAGATGTACTTTATCCCACCAGTGAGGAATGGGCCATGAGATCAAGATGACACACACTGTGTGTGTGTGTGTGTGTGTGTGTGTGTGTGTGTGTGTATTTAAAGAAAAGCTGAGGTTAAACTGGGAAAGACCCAGAGAGCGGAGGCAAACTAGCTCTGGTCTTTAGATAGAAAAGATGTACCTTACCTGCCTTGAATTAACAGAAAGAAAAAATAGCTACATCTGAATCCTGGATGTCTAAACTGACGTCTGATTTGCAGCAAAAATAGAAGGGTGGGCGGTAGAAATTTAACTGAAACAGCATTCAGTAACTCTGGTTCCCTCGGTATCCAATGCCTCCAAGTGCTCTGTCCATGCAGGTCCTCCCACTGGAGCCTGGCACTCCGAGGCCAGGCTGTAGGCTCATGGGGCCAGGTCATGGGGCAGAAGGACTCCTTGGAAATGTCCTTTGAGTCCCCCATCAAAGCCAGCTGGTCATAAATAGAGGGGTGTGTAGGTCTTTAAAAACTTTTCTTTAAAACAAATACAGACCTGGGGCACCTGGGTGGCTCAGTCGGTTGGGCATCCAACTTCAGCTCAGGTCACCATCTCACAGTTCATGGGTTCAAGTCCCACATCAGGCTCTGTGCTGACAGTTCAAATCAGACCTGGAGCCTGCTTCAGTTTCTGTGTCCCCTTTGCTCTCTGCCCCTCCCCCACTCATTTTCTCTCTCTCTCTCTCTCTCTCTCTCTCTCTCTCTCTCTCTCTCTCTCTC
>NC_043702.1:142131940-142172785 GCF_006229205.1 Suricata suricatta
AAGGGGGGCTCCCTTTCCTCCAAAGCATTTAACATCTCCATGTTTGGACACGTTTCTTAACCCCTTGGGCTGCTTGTTGCTTTATAAGTAGAAAACATATGCTAAATCCTCAATTGCCTAGAGATAGGGGCTGGAACAACTGATCTCTTGAGGTCATTTCAAAACCTTGGGCCTGTGGTTCTAGACAGGAGACAGTTTTGTGCAGGGTTGAAGAACGCAGAGTGAGAAGTAAGCTTCTACCCAACTCCTCCATGTCTTGGCTGAGGAGCCCTGGATGAGTCATTTATCTTCTCTTTGCGAAGTGCAGATTATAATACGGTGGTTATAAGAAACGAGTTAATAGAACTAAATCGCTCAGAACAGCGCCTGGCACATGGTTATGACTCCATAAATATTAGATGTGTTTTCTCTGAAAACCAGTCTTCAGTACCAATCACTCTATTATTCCGGCTCCAAAGAAGTCAACACAAGGATCCTTAGGCTACCAGAATGATCCAGAGTCAACTTCTCTGTTCTCCTGCTTCCATGGAAACTTGGTCTAAACTATTCCAGAGAGATGGGAGTTTGTACCACATCAGATCATTCGGGGAAGCACCCTGAGGTGTCTGGTTTCCATGGTTACCATCACATCTGGTGGCCTTGGATGTGACCAGGAAGTCCCCTTTGACTAGAAAAATTTGTGGATGTCACTGTAAATGAGGCCAACCTCAAAAAAGAAAAAAAAAATCAGACATCTGGGCAAAAGATCAGTGAGGGGCTGTTTTCAAACATCAGAAAAAGACTCAAAGAGCCAATTCAAGCTCTTGTCCCCTGATCAGTGTTCCAGGGACTCATGAAGCAGAATAATCTCTTCCCAAACTTGTTTTATTAGTAAAGCCAAAGATTCATTAATTAACCATCAGTCTCATTAAAAAGAAGAGACATGACTTCACAAAGCACTGGGGACCCACGGTTCTTCAAGCCAGAAGCGGAGACTGTTGGGAGAGGCAGGAAGAGGACTTGGTGACCGGGCTTGGGAAGAGGACTAAAGCACACCGGGAAGTTCCCCCTTCCCTGGTACAAGGTTGAAGTTTTCTCCAAACTATGAATAACAAATGGCATGTGGGTGATTCCATTATCTAGCAAACTCAGACACCTTTCAGGAGCAACTGCCATAAGATTCCTTCCAGAAGAAAGAAGCATTGCAAATGCCTTTCCTTATTTAATAGAAGAGGAAGCTGTGGTCCAGAGAAGGAGAAATTGTCAAGAGAGCAAAGCAGGAGAAACACTTGAAATAGAACTTCACTGCTCCATTCCTCGCTACTCAAACAGCCTCATTCCTGGTATTTTAAGCAAGGAATAAAAGATGGCTTCCAAAGACTGTTTTGGTTAATCCCCTTGCCTGACCCAAAGGAGAGACAATGTTTTGGAAAGAATAGGGAAACCATTCCCTAATGGTCTTGCTGCCTCTGGTCCCTTCCTCTGAAATTCAATACTGTTGCCAGGGTGATGTTTCTAAAACTTAAATCTTCTTATGTCATTCCCCTGGCTAAATCCTTAAATGACTCCCCATTGACCTTAGGATAAGAATCCAGAGGCCTTGTAATAAGGCCTATCATTAACTGGCTTCTGCCTTCTTTACTGGCTTCTGCCCTTCCCTCCCACCCTCCAGCACACACACTGTCCTTTCCATCCATGAGAAGTTTCCATTGGCCCACCAGTCATACTTTCTCTCTCTCTTTTCTCTTTTCATCTCTGCTCTAAATATATTGTTCATTGCCTGTCCATGCTCTTTAGCTTCCCAAGTTTGTTTCCTTTAGAGCCAAGGATCACCTCCTCCAGGATGCCTTTCCTCACCATCAGGCTCAGTGAGGCTCCTTTGTCAGTGCTTTTGCAGGACATGAGGAGACTGCTTAGCCAGGACATTTCACCACCTTTGGAGGGATCCCTTTGCCAGCCTGCCTGTGAGCTCCCCCCAGGGCAGAGGCTGGCATGTTCATGTCATGTCTCCAACCTTGAGTACAGTGCCTGACACACAAGAGATACTTCATAGATAGTAAAGAAACATCTCTTGCTCACCTAAAGTCATCACCTATCCTCTAGTAATATATGTAACTATTTGCATGACTATTTAATTAGAACCTAAACAAAAAACAGAGGGACAGAATCAATCACCACTTGGCAAGTGATTATCACCTGCTTTATTAGAGAAAGAGAATGACATCAATTACCCAAAACAGCAGAGGATCCAGAAATCACGTCTAGCTGGGTTAGGGGCGCATGACGTTGTGGCATAGGAGTGTGTGTGTGTGTGTGTGTGTGTGTGTGTGTGTGTAAATGTGGGGGAAAGGGGCATGTGCAATTACGTGTGAAGTTTCCTTTTATAATTTGACCTTTGTTTTTGTTGATAGTGTATGTATGCCCGTTTCCTGGGAACATACTCACTAATACAAAGAATAAAGGGGAGAAAATGGCAAGAAGTTGAGAGAAGTGAGTCAGGTAAATTGCCCAAAGACACACTCTCTTCCCAACGCATAACCCATAATAATGGCCTAGAAATTTATCGATGAGCTATCAGTGTTAGTGATCTCTTTATCATAATACCCCTTATATTTATGTTGCCTGATAGAGTTTACAAAGCACTTTACATTAGCATGCACCTATCTGGTTCCATCTACGCCCCGTCCCACACCCCAACACCGTGCTAATAGAAACCATATGCTTTCTTTTATATACATTTCTAAAAAGCATATCTTTGTTTTAGTTTTTAACCACATAAAATGGGCATCATGCTACGTAAATTGTTTGTGCCTCACTTTTTTAAAAACTTAATATTATTTTACTAAGTTTCATCCATATTTTTGCCCAGAGCGGCGGTTTATTCCTCTTGTCTCCTAGATATTCTTCCCTTTGTGACCCACTTTACCACAGTTTTATTCACCTACTTCTCCATCAGTGGGTACTTGAGTTATTTGCATTTCTGCTACTGAGCAATGCTGCTATGAATATTCGTATACATATATCCTAGTACCCATATACAGAAGCATCTCTTGGTTATTTATATAGCAGAGCAGTTGCAAAGTGATAGAGAAAGTGAATATTTAACTTTACAGAATAATGTCAAACTGTTTTATAAGATAAGGCCAAGTCACATGCCAGCCAGGAGATCACAGGAGCACCAATCACTCTATATCCCCTCCAACAAGAGGGTTAACCTAAATGATAAAGAGTGATAAAGCATGAGTCTCAAACTAGCACCCTTTGAGCCAAATCAGGCTGCTGGCCTTGCAGAGTATGTCTCTAGTCGTTTTTATTTTTTAATTTTAATTTGAAAGCCTTCAGCTGCACACTATTGAATACTATAGACCCCACTATTCCTTGTGTCTGCTACATGGGCTCACTCACACATTTATATTATCTCCTGGCCTCTGAAAGCATTTGAGTTTGGGATCCCTGTGATTTATAAAGCCTATGAATTTAGACCTATGGAACAATATCAGCGAGTCCAAGCAAAGGTGCTTTCTAAAAGAGAACAAGAAGAACTCACTTGAATGTCCTGCAGATTTTGATAAACTATCCCTAAATCCAAAACTGGATAGTCTGCACCAAATAGAGTAAGTTACAATCTAAGGAGTTAGTGGAATCAAGGTCAAGTGACAGGCACAAACAGGATGGTTCTTGAAATAAACAACTGTTGAGGGCATGTGTTACCAGAATTCACCCACACACCAATTCCTTTTTATTATTTTTTAAATGTTTATTTATTTTTGAGAGAGATAAACAGAGTGCAAGCAGGGGAGGGACAGAGAGAGAGGAAAACACAGAATCTAAAGCAGGCTCCAGGCTCTGAACTGCCAGCACAGAGCCCAACACAGGGCTCAAACCCACAAATGGTGAGATCATGACCTGAGCGGAAGTCAGATGGTTAATCGACTGAGCCACCCAGGTGCCCCCATACCAATTCTTAAACATGTGTTTCATTATCCCCATTTTATGGCCAAAGAAAATGAAGTGCAGGGAAAATCCTTCACTTCCGCGGAAAATAAGTAGAGGAGAGCTGGGATCCAAATTTTTGTCTTAACAATTGAATCCAAACCCATGTGCAGTGCACTGTCACACTCTGCCTCCCAATAACAGTGTCCCCTCTCTATTGGCACACTAACCAGGTTTGTGGGATCCCTGATAGCACTGCAGGGTAGCTATAGCACTTGCTCTTGCAGTTTTTCTAGAAAATGGAATTGAGGTCTAGAGAAATGAAGGGGCTTGCCCAAGGTCACTTAGACAGTATGTGAAGACACTAAGATATGAGCAAGTTCTCACTCTAATGCCAACTTCTTGTTCCACACTGACTGACCTTGAGTCCCTATCAAAGGCCCAAGGAGAAGTCATTGCAAACTGATGTCATTTACTCTTTCTGGGTAGAATCACAGGTCTCCTTGTAACCAGGCAGAGAAGCTGATAGTCTCTGGAGGAGCAAGTGTGGGAAAGGAGAGCATGATTTTACCTATACTGATCTAGAAACTGAATATCTCCACAGATGTTGGGTGGCACTTTGAGTATAATTATCATTTTTGGAAACCTACAAAAACAAGAGACACATGCCAGAGCTTAGAGATGCACTAATCCTTCTGAAAAACATTTGGAAAGCAGACTTCCAAAAATAAGTAACATCCTTTCTAGAAACAATGACAGAGAAGGGGAACTGCCTCCATCAAATTTTAATGTGATGACTTTCTTCGCAAAGTAGGTTTGGAAGGCAAGGATAAATTGACCCCCTATAAGAATAAATTAAACTCTGAATTTTTCTAGTCTAGGTCTATTTCCCTCAATGCTAGATCCTGGTGAAGGCTATCTGGTAGAGACCAGGAGAACCCTCCCAGAGAAGACATCACTGGATCGGATCATTTTCCAATAGTAATTTTGACTCCATATCTGTTGAGAGACAGTGCATATTCTTGAAAGACTCAGATGTCATTAGCATGAGCTGCTCTAAGCTTTGATGGAATTCCAGGGGGTCCTCTGCCTTGGACCAACACTCCCACCAACTCTGGAGGGTTTGGGATGAGATCACTTGATTTCCTTCAGGCATAGAACTAAACACAAAAATGCAATGGTGAATAGGATAGACATTGGCCTCAAAGATCTCACAGTCTAATAGGGAAGGGGTATGTGGAAGCAAGCACAAATTAGAGCAGCAGGTGCAATGACAGAAACATGCAGACAGACCTGAAGACGAGGAGACAGTGATTAGTACTCTTGGTGGTGAAGAAAACCACTCAGAAAAGGAGACATAAGAGCTGAGCTTTAAGGATAGCTGTAATATTCAGTTCTATCCATTGGATATCAAGAATTTTCTGGGAACTCTTTATCCTGGATTATCTCTTGACCAAAAAGGCAGAGTAGTGTCAGAGAATTAATACTTTCATTTGCAGAGCTGGAATTCAATGATGCTAAGACTACTGAGTAAATGTGTCTCCTTGAAAGGAGACTGTGGCCCTTTCCCTACAGTGTATGAAGAAGAGAGATCTCCACCCAAGTGTTCTCCAGCTATCTGGATTTGTTTCATACCTGTGGAGACAGAGGATGAACTGATGACCCCTAGCAGAGCATCCTGCCTCTTATCTTTCTCACTATCATCTAGCAATAACAGCAACCCCTTGTATTGTCGCCTAATCCACGAGTTCAGACTAGCATCTTTATCTCCTGTGACCATCAGATCACCAGATGTGACTGTCTCTGCTTTTCCTCTCCAGAGAAACTATAGGCTACTTTGGTTCCAACACAGTGGAGGGGAAAAGGGGGAGAGGGGAAGGATTATTGTTTCCCACTCTCAGGCAATTTTAGCATCCCCACTCCTCCTGCCCCCCTCCCTCCCATCGAAGTTAAACAAAGCCAATCATTCCATCCTGATCTGTCCCTTTCTCCTGCACTATATAAAGCTAGCCACAGATGGCATGCATGGATTGACGCTCCAAAACTCCCCAGTGCCCACTCTCTTCCATCAAGCTGGTTCCTAAATCTGTGGATGCAGCAGACTTTAGAAGAGGAAGCAGCGTGATCACGCAGCATGAGCCTTGGCACAATGGAATCCGGGCTGTGCCAGGGCCGTGATGCCCGAGTCTCACCCACTCTGATACAGCACTCAGAATGGCATCTGGTTGCCCCACTGTCCACGTGATGGGATCCTAGTGCTAAAAGCCAAGTTTCTCTCTTTATTGCACTCTGGGTAGTAAGTAAAAAAATCTATGATAAAGTAGGGAGAAAGGAAAAATGGAAATGATCAAGGAAAGGTATTTTAGGACTTGGAGGAAAGAAAACCTTGAACATCTCCTCTCTGCTCATTCGTTTTCCTGCATCTGGCTTGCAGAAGGGGTCATGGGGAGGGCCAACCATGGAAGCAAATAAAGCTTTTGGGGGCTCTTTTCTTCCCTGGGGACTTTTGTTCTGCCCCCAGTAGTCCCACCCCCAATTATCCTAGATTTCCTCCCAGTGCACTTAACCATAATAATACTCATCTGTAGATATGTATTATGTTTCTTTTTTTTAATGTTTATTCTTGTGAGAGAGAGAGGGAAAGAGGGGGAATGAGAGAGCATGAGTGGGGGAGGGTCAGAGAGAGAGAGAGAGGGAGACACAGAATCTGAAACAGGCTCCAGGCTCTGAGCTGTCAGCACAGAGCCAGATGCAGGGCTTGAACTCATGGACCTGAGATGAAAACAGATGCTTAACCAACTGAGCCACCCAGGCACCCCAATATTTACTGTTTCAAGCTCTGTGTAAAATGGTTTATTCCCATTTTTTTTTCATTTCATCTTCAGGCAAGATGGAAGCCTAGTCTCATTCTCTACCATTTTTCAGAAGAGAAAACAGAGATGACAAAGAAGCTGCCAAGATCACACTGCTCTTAAATGATGGAACCAAGATTCTAACCCAGGTCTGTCAGATTCCAAAGACTTTTTCTCTAAAGGATCTCATCAGCCTAAACTAGCTGTCATAACAGAACAAAAAGGCATTACCTAAAGCTTTCTATCTGAGAGATATTTACATTTTAATAGCCTGTCTCTTAATGAGGCTTCAATGAGTAAAGAAATGAATTGCTTGTAATGTTATTTGGGGCACTGCAATAGGTCATAGAGGAAAAACATGGGGTCAGGGGTGTCTCAAATAATACTGTGTAGACTGTTGTCTATCTCAACTCCATATCATTAAGTCAGGCCCATCTGAAGGAAGGTTGAAGCTACTGTTTTGCATCTATTCCAATAGAAACTGTACTTACTAGGTGCTATAAGCAAGAGATTTGTTTCGATATAGGAAAGCTCTTCCAGAGAGAAGACCTATGGAAGGTTAGTAGATGACTATAATATACACAAATACACACACACACACACACACACACACACACACACACAGCTCTCACCCCCAAGCCTGGGATGGATTCAGTCCTACCTAATCACAGAGAGATGAACAAGGTGATTTCCCAGGAAAACTCTGGGCCTCAACTTGGAACCATTAACTTTGACTTGGAGGATTCCATTTCATTTCCCAGAATTTCCTAAAGACACACATGTAGTTGGCATTTTCTGTCCTTAAAACAACATTAGATAAGCAAAGCAAGAGGCTTCCAACACATTCTTTGAAAAGAAAAACATTTTTCCAGACTTGGGTCAAGAATGAGCTGTCCAGCCAATAACATTTGGGGATTCAATTGCCCCTTTCCTCCAGACTTTTAAATCCCTCAACCCTAGTTTGATTTTCTGTCCTTCTGGACCAGACCTAATAAGAAATTACCTCCTGACAGGCTACCAAACACAGCTCCTTGAAAGCAAACAGCAGATCCAAAGGCCTTTATTTGTCTTTGTCTCTTCCCTCTTGCTGTGTTTAGAGAGTGCATCTCCAGCAGACGAAGACACAAGTTGTGTTGACCTGTGCCCACAACTGGCGCTGGCAGAGTCTGGTTGCCAGTTCCCTCCTCTGGTGCTTGATCTCCCCTACTGCTCCCCTCCCAGAGTGGCTGCCCTACCTGAAAGGGAGAGGAAAGAAGGGGACAGCGGCAAGAGGACAGACAACATCAGTAATATTCCATGGACAGGGACCCTGCAAGATGCAGATCAACAATGAAAGGAAGTCTAAATGGGGCTTCAACACATTCATTCCAGAGACAGGAATGCAAGTGAGCTACATGACTATGGGTTTAGATATCCCAGGGTTACCTTTCCATTCCTCTTCATCCTTTTAGGACAGTCCAGGAAGCCCAGAATGTTCCAGTTCCATCCTGTCAACAAAGATTTATGTTCCTTAATTAGCTATTGGTCACCCAAGGTATACATTTGTCCTAGGGACATTTGTACTTAAGAAAGGATGCTCAAAGTAAAAGTCAAGCATCCCTATTGTAGCTTTCTATAAGCCCTTTAGTAATTTGCCCCCTTCCTCAGCCTCTCTGACCTTATTTCTTACTGATTTGTTCTCTGGGTTCCCCACTCACTCCCCTCTAGTACAGATGGTCTACTTACCAGATCTCCCACTTAGGTATTTGTCCTGGCTATTTTGTCTGACCTAACCAATATTTTCCTGGAAATCTCCTTGGCTCACTTCCTTACTACATCAAGTCATTGCTCAAATACCGTCTTGAAAAGAAACTCCCCTCTTCCCTAAGTTTCCCAATGCAAAGTTTATCTGCCAGCATCCAGTCCTCACCTCCACACTCTACCCAACCCCCCTTGTCTTTTCCCATGGCACTGGTCACTTTATAATATACTGCCTACTTCAGTTGTTTATTATGTTTACTGTTTCCTTTCTCTTTATACCCTGCTAGAATGTTAACATATGACAGCTGGGCTTTTTGCGTTCCTTCATCACTGATGTCTAGCATAATGCATTCCACATAATAGATGCTCAAGAAATGTGGGCTAAATTACTGCTGAGTGGAAGAAGGATATATTGTTAATGGAGAGATTTCAAATACTCTCTAGAATTAGATCCACCTCCACCTGCATTCCCGTAGCCAGATCTACCCTTGGAAATGCAATCCAAGGAGAGCAAGCCCCCATGCTTCCTGTTTCCTAAGAGCCCGAATCCCTAGCCCCTTCCTATCTATGTTCCTTTGCATATTTCACACTCTACACCCACACTTGAAATGAATCTTCTCACCTTTTCACCTCCTGATGCATTTTTCATTGTAGGCTTCAGGTACCATAACCCCTCAATTTGTTTCTTGACTGCAATTCACACTTTTAGCCCCATTCTGTGGCTCTGGTCTCCTGGGATTGCATGCTACCTGGTTCCACTAGGATGCTAAGCTCTCCGGGCTGGCAACAGCCCCCCACCCCAGCACTCTGCTTGGCTCAGAGGGAACACTTGGACCCCAGGCAAGTAACACTTTCAGATGTATCTTCATTCACTGTTACCAGCAACCCCTGAACACATTTAAATCAGTAGCACTGAGCTCTCAGCTTCATCTGGAAATGAGTTTAATAAAGTGTATGACGCACAATTATGTCTCTTTGTGTTCCAAATGTCAGAAAGAACCTTGAATTTGTACATCAATATGACAAGCACAAAACATGTAAAAACCTCAAGCCACAATGATGACAAACCATCCCCAAATTGCACATGTGTTTCATAGAAAATTTCTCCTGGTCTAACTCCATCTGACAGCAAAAATCAAATGATACTTTATATTTCAGCAGCTACTCAATCTCAAAGCAGAGCAGCCATTTTTAAACTGTCAACAGCTGTACTGCCAACTTTATAGCATGGAAACTTTGAGTGCTCCAGACCGAGGCAAGGCTGATGCGTTTACACGATGCACTCCACAGGCCCGTTACATCTGTGAGACTTCGGCATCCACATTAATCACAAACTCCTCCCCGTGGAACTCACCATTCCCCACTCTGCAGGACCCACCTGCCTTAGACTTAACACAGTTTTACTCTTTGCCCTCCTTTCCCGCAATATAAAAATGATACCTACCATGTGCATATCACTGTATAGATTTCAGAGTATGTTTACATCCATACCTTAACCTTACTCCCACATCAACACTGTAGAGTGGGTATTACTGTCCACATGTTAGGAAAGCAGTAACTGGAGTTCTGAAAACATAAGGAACTTGTACAAGGCTCACAGATGGGATATGGTGAGTTAAGTTTGAACCCAGGCCCTTGACTACACAGTCACGGCTCAGCCTTCCCACCTCTGCTGCCTGACATACTCACTCGGCACTCAGTGCTCTTTGCTCCCCAGTTAATATTCCTGCAGAGGGACTCTTTTCCATGTTACCAACATGCTTTTCCTCATCCCAACCGCATATCATGCTGTTCCATTTGGGGACATGCAATGCATTTATTTCAGTTCTGACTCGAAACAAACATTCCAAGTTCCATCTTCCTCTCTCCTTTGTGCTCTTGATCCACACCTTGACAATTGCACTTATTCCATTGCATGTTAGCTGTTTGTGCATTTCTCTCCTCCTGAAGGATCCTCCAGGACAGGAGCTGCATCTCATTCAGTGCTATTACTCCAGATTTTACTTTATTTTTTTAATTTTTTAACATTTATTTATTTTTGAGAGACAGAGAGAGACAAATCATGAGCAAGCAAGGAGCAGAGAGAGAGGGACACACAGAATCGGAAGCAGGCTCCAGACTCTGAGCTGCCAGCACAGAGCCCAATGCAGGACTCAAACCTACAAACTGTGAGATCATAACCTGAGCCAAAGTCAGATGCTCAACCGACTGAGCCGCCCAGGCACCCCCATAACCCTAGATTTTAGTACAGTGCCTGATACAAGCATTTTCAGTAAAGATATATAATTTTTGAGACGTTGAATGAGTGACAATTATGCCCAAGAGATGAGGGAGCATCCTTCAGAGTCTACATTCAAGCCCCACCTCCTGGCACACTTTCACTGTCACAGCCACACAAACCCCCACACCTTCCCCTCCATGAGGAAGAGACATACTGTGAAGTCACAGCCCACTTCAGCATTGAAAATCCCAGGGACTTCAGTACTGCTGTTCCAAGAACCTTTGGGGAAACTCAACTCAGAGATGAGTTGATAGGGACAGAGACACAGGAATGGAAAAGGGAAGATCTTCCAAGAGAACAGAGGGGGCAATGGGTGCCAGGAGGGGCTTCAGCTGTGTCTCTAGTCTACCTTGATATGTCAGATCCCAAAAAGTCTCTGTTTGTGCTGAGTGACCAGACTCTGAGGCCCCTAGGAGGAAACCAACAGCTGAGTCAAGAAAAAGTTTATGCTTAAATCTGGAATTGTTTGTTTTATAAACAAAACCCTTGGATCCCTGAAAAGTGGACCAGTTATAGTTTTATCTCCACAAAGCCTTGCTCCAAACTCCTCTTCCCATTGGGGTCTCTGTCCTATGTGTACGTGCATGTATGTGCACACGCACGCACACATACACACACCACCTCCTAGGACTGAACTCAAAGATCTATCATAAAAGGGGAACCTGGGTGGCTCAGTCAGTTTGGTGTCCATCCAATTCTTAATTTCTGCTCAGGTCATGATCTCAGGGTCATGGGATCAAGCTCTGCATTGGGCTCTGTGCTGATTGTAGAGTTTACTTAAGATTTTTCTCTCTCTTTCTCTCTCTCTCACTCTCACTCTCTCTTTCTCTCCCTCCTTCTTTGCCCCTTTACTCTGATCACACTCTCTCTCACTCTTGAATAAAAAGAAAAAAAGAAAAGGAAGATTTGTTTTGAGGTGCCCTGGTGACTAAGTCAGTTAAGCACCCAATTCTTGATTTTGGTTCAAGTCATGATCTCACAGTTGTGAGATCTGGCTCTGCACTTGGTGTGGATTCTACTTAATAGAGCTCTCTCTCTCTTGAAAACAAAAACAAAAACAACAAAAATATCACTCTGACATGAATAGAAATCTTCTCAGTTCTCTGTACTATTAAAATCAACTAAGTCAACTAATGTGTGAGGGCCTCCTGTGTATCCAGTGATGTTCAGGGCATACAAACCTGAAAAGGCACAGCTCCTGCCCTCAGTCAAGTAGATCAAATAAAACCATATAAAAATTAGAGAATCTACAACAAGTAATAGAAATGCTGTGGGATTAATAGAAGGGAGAAATTAATTCCACCCAAAGAGGATGAGAGCCTCTGGTGGGGTAGGTATGAGTTAAGCTGGGCTTGGAAGGATGACATTGGGGGCAACTTCTTAGGAATTCAGGGCAGAACCCCTGTCCATCTTATGGGTTGTCCATTCCAGACAAGAACTCAAATAGGACTATGCTCTCGCAAGAACAGTAAAAGTCATCCAGAAAGCCAAAAATCAAAAACTATGGGTTCAGGGTCCTCCCCACTTTGGAAGTGGGGAAGAGATTGGTCCACTAAAACATGCTAACTCACTCAGAAGTGCATGATATTACATGCAAAGATGACTATGAAAGACTTAGAACAGAACTTGGATGAAATAACTCTGTAGCATCTTTTTAATTTTTCTTACTGGCTTACCATCTTATACTCTTTCATATTTACTTTCAAACTTGCCCCCCATGCCAGCCCTGCTCCCTGTCTTGGTATCGAATATAAACACAGGAACTTCAATAGGAAATTGTGGAGGGAGGAAGCATTCTATTGGAATAGGAGCTCTCTGGACAGGTCAGAAGATGGAGAACACTTCCACACTTCCCCCAGGGAGCAAGTTAGTTAGGATAGTGGGAAGTCATGTTGCCATAGTATGTGGGAATCTGAGCATCCAAGGCCATGAATGCCAAGCCAAGGAGTTTTAAGTAGAAGATGCCTTCAAGGTGGATCACTGAAGGCTTCTGAGGAATGAACTCATTCAATCATGTCTCTGCTGGTTTTTCTAAGACCCATGTCCTTAACTCAGGAAATAAGCATTGCTCAGACAATGCTGTTAATTCTATCCCTAAAAGATGGAGAAGGCCTTTGCTTCCTCTGTGGTCTAGACTCCATGTGAGTGCCTGGGATAGAGTCTTTGTATAGATATCTCTCAGCCTTCAATGCCAAGTACTCAACTAGACATTGAACACTGACAGGGGAATCCCAGGTGAGCACTCATGGGACTGTGTCAGGCCTCAATGAGGGACCAACAGGCCCTTCTGTGCAGACCCTTCTGCCAAGAGCATCCAGGTCCCCAGATGGCTCGGGCCAAGCAAATATGGTCCATCTCCTCTCATTTATGGCACATATTTTCTATCTTTGTTGAAAGCCTCCCAAGAGGAAAGTGTTGCTTCTTCAGTAAGATGCAGTGATTTTCATTAAAAATGTATGGAATTAATGAAGCCATGGGAAAGAGTTTCACTGAGCCATGTATATTCCTTTGTCCATCCAAATGGTAACATATGCTAGCTAGTAGGGGGTTATGAGTAACCCATCTGTGACATATAAGGCCACTCCAGTAAAAGCAAATAAACCCTAACCATTAGAGGTAAGAATGGATAATGGTGTGGTCAGTCTTGCTTTTTGAAGAAAGAAGAAGTGCAGCTGATATTACTTAACAAGTTACATTGAAATTCTCCAGCCTGAAACCTTAGGATGGTAGGCTTGGATAGAGCTGGGGCAGAATCTGTGAAGTCCATAGAAGTAAGGCTGCTTTCTGGGTTATCAGGGACTGGAGAGCGTTTCCATGGCAAAATAATTAATCTAATAGTTAAAGGGAACATATTTTTTAACATAAAAATGGGACATATGGTTTGACAAGTATGAATGTACTTTTAGAAAATATAAGGGGGAAAAAACATGCAAAATTGGAGATGTTCCTGAAAAATCTTCAGCATGTGGTCACCTTCACACAGTGCCCTTACTGAAGAGCACTGCAGTCCATGCAATCCAGGATAAGCCAATTAACACAAATCACTAATTGCAACTATGGCTACCCTATGGTCTAGGTGCAAGAATTCCTCAGCTCTGCTCAGCTGGGCCTCTCCATGACTCTCAGCAGCTAAGCTAGTCCCTCACAGGTCTCAGCCTCCTGCAAGCAAGCAAAAGAGCTTTCATTTCTGCACCTCAGGATGTCACAAAACTCTGGCCAGTGTAGCCTTCGGTGAGCAGACTCAGAGTCTAATCAAGTTAAAGGGAAATTATGCACTGTCTTCCAAGAGAGCTTACCCTAAGGGATTTAGCCATCTCTTTTTATTATTTGAGCAATTTAGACCAAGATAAAGTAACAGCTGTCCTTACTACCCAAAAGTTGCTTTATTCTCATCTGCAAAACGCATAGATGGCCTTGCTGGCCCCAGGACACATATGCACACACCTTCCTCATAGTGTCTTGTCCCTCCCCCTGCCCCTCCACACACGGGATGTAAGAGTAGGCTCCATTTGGTTGTGGCTCCTGGGAAGGATGCAAAATGTAGCCAAATTTGCATAGGATGCCAGACAAAGCCCTCTGGCCCCTGAAACTTCACACCTGTCTCCTGCCAGTACCCGATGTGCCATCTGCTTTTCTGGAAAAGCCAGACACAAGGCCCCCTCGTTATGCCTTTGGTAGATGATGAGAAAATCTGGCATGGGGAGCCTTAATTGCTCAAAAATAACTCCATGGTACGTAACATACAGTTACATGAAGATCTGAAGGAAAAAAAAAAAAGCCTTGGCAGCCTTTTTACAAACATTCAGGATAATGGTTGGGGCATGCAAAAGGGAAACTATTTCAGGACTCAACCTAGTCCCAAATTATTTCCACTGCCAAGAACTCTACAAGTGAGGAGTTTTCGTGTGTGGCAGGAAGTCCCACACAAAAGGAATATGAGGCGTGGAGGCAGGATCATGTTTCCTCATCTATTCCACTCTGTGTTTGAGATGCTCTCCTAAAGATCTTTCCACCACCTCACAGAAACATAAAGTAAATTTTACTCATTAATGTTGCTTTAAAAATACGGTTCTCTCTCCAGTTATGAGAGCAGAGCAGAGGGAAATTGCAGCTGCCTAAAGCAGGGGGATTTGAAAGAAGCAGGAGGTGTTTCAGCCTGGTTCAAGCACAGGAAGGGCTCGAGGCAGGAGAATACAGGTTGGCCATCAGCAGCACCACAGACATTTGGGGCTGGAAAATTCTTGCTTGTGGGAGCCGTTCTCTGGATTGTAGAATGGTGAGCGGCAGCCCTGGCCTCTAGCCCTTCATGCCAGTTGCACCCCTTCCCCCGGGAGACAACCAAACATGTCAAATGACCCCTCAGGAACAAAATCACCCCTTTTAAGAACTATTAAACTAGAGGATCTCTTGAGGTTTCATCAAAGCCCATTGTGGGTATGTGGGTGGCAGAGAGGGTTCAGATAGCATAGCATTTATCACAGGGAATCATATGGGCTTGATTATGAGTCTGTCTCCCATCCAGTTGTAGTCCTGTGAGGACAGGGACCATTTCCAACGGAGCTCTGCTGTTTACCCCGCTCATAGTCTGGAGTGTCGAAGCGTTAGGTTAAAAGAAAGAATCAGGGGTGGAATGAATGGCAGACTGGATCCCAGGCTCCTTTCCCAATCCCGTGGTCACTGCGCTGAGAGCTGAGTCCCTGTGTGGGTGGTGGGGATATGGTGGGATGGGGGCAGATCTTCAGAAAACTAATAAAATAAATGACGAAATAAATGGAACCTCTTGTCTAAAGAACACAGAGATAAGATAAATCATTTTGAGTCCTGGGAAAATTATCTCCACCATCCTGCCCTGGTTTCTCCGTTCAGCCAGAAAACACTTTAATTTATCTTGTGAAATTTTTCATTCGCTAGATGAACATTAAGTATTTCTTTCCTCTTTTTTTTTTTAAAAATATTCTTCTCTCTACAAAGGTGGGTTGGCTCTCAACGCATTGGAATAAAAGCTCCATTAGCCTCAGTGCACGTAAGGCTTGTGAAGTTGGCCTGGATTCAGGGCCGGCAGAAGGATAAAGAAACCTGACACTCATTCTTCACGTAATTAGAGTTGGTAAAATAAACTGTGTGCATTTCATTAAAGGAATGGATCCATCAGGCCCAAGACAGGGCGGGAATCTCATGCTCACAGCATCAGTCTTTTGTTTCAAATTAACCCCTAGCTGATAAAAAAAAAATGTCCCGTGGAGTCACTGGGGAACATGCCTGTCCCCATCCCCTCATGTAATTTAGTCCCTGAGCCCACATAATTTCTCAGCTGGCTTAAACCCAGTAAACGCTGTAGTTAACCTCTTACACATGACACATGTTCTCTGACTTCCCGCAAAGTCCCTGATGGGACACTTCCCCCCCTCAGTAGCATGATGCCATTTGCAAACGTAGATCCAGGAACCCACCCTTTGCTAAGAAGGCATTGCTTCTCCATGCTTGCCAGTAACCAGGATGAGGTGGTCCTGAGAAACCCACATTTCTGACCAGGCTTGTGACAAGTAGCAACATGAACGAGACCACTGATTAGAAATCAATAGGATAATCTGCGCTTATGAAATAAATTCTCTTTGAAAAGTAAACAGCCCCTTCTTAAATTCAAATTGTGGATCTTAATGATGTTAGCACCCTCCTCTATAAAGCTGATCCAACCAAACAGCAACCCAGCTTTTGGAAAGCCAAGAAGTTCTCTGAAACTCCATTCTGCGCTCTTGGATTACCGGATACCACAGTCAGAGCAAGTAATGGTCTTCCTCTCTGCCATAGCTCTCTCTCCTGCCTTCACTTTGGCTAACCTAAAATCAGTATCCATCTTCTCTGATGGTCCTCTGCCCCCTCCTTACCTAGCAAATGCTCTTCTTTTTTATATTTGATCTATAAAACAGAGAGGAAGGTGGGTGGAGAAATAAGGCAGGTGTCAGCAACAGACAAGCACGCTCTCTACTAACATCTCAAGCAAGAGGCAAGAAGAAGAGAACGGGGCAGCCAGGAAGTAAAGCCAATCCTTGAAGTAGACAGGCTGAGGAAGAGGTGATGGGAAGAGGAGGTGTCTTGTCTGGAGATAACAGCAGCTTGGCAATTTTCCTTATCAAGTACAGGCAGAGCTCTGAGGGACTGGCACTGTGCAGTGGTGCCCAATCATGGCAGAGATGAGGAAAACAGCCAAGCTAATGCGAGGGCTTCCCTGATCACACAGGCTGTGAAACCTGGTGCTTACTATCTCTGGAGGTCTTTAAGATGGAGAGGCAGTCAACCATTGAGGTGAAACAATACTGAACTACTCTGGACGGATTCCTAGGAGTGTCCTTAACCCTGAAAAACTATGGAACTCTAGGAATTGTATGCAGGGCAGAATGTAACCCCAGAGCAGATTTAGGGTGGGGGACCACGTGGCCCAGGCAGAAACCTGGTTCTGTCCAGGGGCTGAGCTGTTCAATCCAGCCTGGACGTCTTCTGGTTTAAACATGTTCTGAGTGGCTGATATATCCCCCCATAGTCCTGCTGGGTATATTTTGTGGTGTTCTCTCTTGCGTTATCTCACTGATAGTGGAGTGTGTGTGTGTGTGTGTGTGTGTGTGCGTGCACATGTGCATTCCCTTGGCCATTTGTGTCATGGGAAGGTTTCCAGAGACATTTTTAGGAGTGTGGAAATTTCAGCAAAATCAGGGAGCAGACAGAGATGGGTTTAGGGGTGGGGAGGAGGTCTGTTCATGCCTGTGCCTTCTCTGCTCCATTAACTCAACTATTCGGCATCCATGACATCTCTCCCATTAAGCTCACTGGAGGGTTTGGGGGCACAGCTCCTCTTCCCTGCAGTTCTTTGTACACCGTCCTCCCTCTCTCCCTCCTCCCCCCCTTTCTATTTTCTGTTCCCCTTCTCCCCTCTGGTTTCTTCAATTTCAATGAGTTTATTGGCATGACGAATGTTGCCAAAGCCAATAGCACTGAGTCTCAGTGTCTGGGGATGGATTTCACAGTGGGAAGGGGGTGACCGGGGCCTCGGACCACATTCCCACTGTGGGTTTCTGCTTCAGTCTAAGATGGTGGCAGGCTGCCAGGGACTTGTTCACTTGGGTTTCCAGTCTCAGCCGAACTCACCAGCCTTGTCTCCAGACAGAGAGAAAGTTCTCATTATGGCAGAGGTCATGTCTGGAGCCTCGGTCCTGGGAGGTATGGGGGTTTCAAGCTTCTGTTTTCAAGAAACAGTTTAATAAACAAGTCCCACACTGTCCTGTACAAACAGCACTGTTAAAATGCCAGCCTCCCAGCAACACTGCACATCCACGGGCTAGGGCCAGGGTGCCAAAGACTGGCAGGGCTCAGGCCAGGCATTTACAGGAGACCGAAAAGGGACCTTGACAGTCTTCTGAATAAGTGAGAGTCTTACCTTTTTTCATAACCACTCCCATGCACCAAACACACACACACACACACACACACACACACACACACACACACACACCAATTTGGAGAACTGGAGATAGGCAGCAGAAAATAGATATTGTTACAACTAGAGCCTCAAACATCCATTTCAAGTGAGTTCTGGCTAAGGAAGTCGCCTTCCTAATGAATAAGCCTATGAAGCTTATCAAACTCCTCTTTTGCCCCCTTCTCTCGCTCACGCTCTCCTTTTCTTGTCCCTCGTCTGATGGAAATTTCTATTTGCAATGAAAATCAACTTCAGAAAACGTCACAGCAAGGGACTTTTTTCCTGGCTGCCCCAAGATTGATCTGGTCCATAGGATGCCCCAGATCATTGCATTCAGTAATTTCATTCTGCTTATGATCTATTTCTTATACGATCAATATGATAAATGCGATGGAGAGCAAAGTGGGTTATGCCGACGCTGGTGGAGAGGAGAGGGGAGCGCTGGGCTGGCACGCTGTGTGTCTCATGAAGCAGAAAAGCAATTCAGTCAGACTAAAGGCTACAGACAAGGCGGTATATCCTCCGTGATAAATGCAAATGATGTGACTACATTTTCCCCCAGCACAAATGGGGAGGAGGGCGGGGTAGGGGAGAAAAGCCCCGCTGTCTGGGAGCCCAGCATCCCTTTAGGAACCCACAGGCAGTCCGCACAGGGCAAGCATGTCGTGTCGGGGAGAGTAAGGGCTCTGGGAAAGAAGAATTCAAGTTTGCTTAAATAATCAGGGCTAATGGCAAGCCATTCCTGACCCAGCCAGGCCTCCGGGCACTGCCCATTTTCAAGCACCATACAACAGAATCGGGCAGCCAGCGAGCAGGGAGCTGTAGGGAAAGAGCAGACAGTGCGCTGAACCATGAGAACACCATCATCTTCTCTGAGTATCAGAGTTCCCTTGGCTACAGGTCTCGTTAGGTAACAATCAGTTTCATTGTCTGCATTGTTATTTTGCGCCAGGGTCTTCTGTTTTCCCACGTGAGCTGACGTATCTAGACGTCCTCAGACAAGCCATTGAATTCCCTGCCTCATCACGTGTTACAGGGGAGCGAGGATCTCTCTGCTGCCATTGGAGAGTGTCTTTATAAAGCTGGAATGAAATAACGTAGTATGTCATGTGCCCAAAATGTGAGGTGTTGGCTGTGGGGTCACCGTGAAGCCTCTCAAGTGAGAAAGAGAGATTATTGCCCTCAGAAAATTTAGAGCCTAATGGGGAAACGGTCAAATGCCTGAAATAGAAAAAAAAAAAAAGTAGCAAGACAAGTTCATCAGAGTAGAGTCCGGACCAGGAGGTGCAAACTCTGCATTGTAACCAGGGCTCTCCCAGTCTCTCATTTCATAATTTCACGAATTCCTTCCCCACTCTGAGCCTCAGTTTCCCCAAAGGACCATGAGACAGTTGGGACAGTCTTAGAGATTTCTAAGGTCACCCTGCTTTGACATTTTATGATGCAGTGACAAACTGAGCCCTAAAGAGGGTGCAGATGTGCAAGAGTGATGTGAGCTCCAGAAGGAAATGAAACAGAGCTAGATTTTAGCACAGAGAAAGGCAGGCTTTCCAAAATGGAATGGCAGGGACATTCCAAACGTGGAAATCAACTTTACTAAGTCCTCAGTATGGAGGAGAGCAAGTCCCAATTAAGGTTGTAGTTGGAGGAGCTGGAACCTAGAGAAGAAGAGTAAAGAGAAAGGTAAAGGTATGGGAGGTGCCCTTGGCCTCTGAGCCCGTGTCTGAGGGGCAGGGAGACGGGGAGGAAGAAGTGGACAGCACTGCGGGGACAGGTGGGTTCCTCACATGGGAGTTGAGAAGAGGCTGCCCCGTTGCCCTCTCAGCCTCCCATCTGTATCAGAAGGATCTCAGCCTTAAGGATCTTTCTTAGGAAGAGTGCTTTGTCACAGCAATGCTGCTGTTTCTTGTGGGGTTTTTTTGTTTTGTTTTGTTTTTTTTTTTTTTTTTCAGAAAATTAAACTCGGAAGTCGCCCAGCCCTGCCAGTGTTTGATCCTTAACAGACACATTCTCTCTGAGCCACAGAAAGCCCAAGGCAGGCTGGGGAAAGGGGAGGGAGGGAGGGAGTGTTGGGGCTGGAGCTTCCATGGTAAGATGCAGTCCAGCAACTCCACATTGGTGATTCTCTGCCCACCCACGCCTCCTTCCACATGGAAGTCTGGTCTCTGGTGAGGGGCCCCTTCCATTTTCTCATCTAGATAACAGAGGCCCTGAAGAGACCTCTACCTGGAGATGTTGATTAAGCAGCCACTGCTCCAAGGGGAGAGCTCAGAACTGTGACCCAACTGATAAGCAAGGCACTCATGGCCCCTGTCAAAGTGGTCAGGAGAGCTCACCCCAATATTTCCATTTGCAAAGGGACCAGGAGAGTTGTGTTCTAATAGGCACTGCATCTATCAAAGGTGTACCTTCAATTTCATTCAATGTGTCCGTTCACTTGGTCATGTCACTCACTTTTGCCTACTGGGAAAGGAGCTCCAGACAAGAAGGTGTTGCCTCCCTTCTCTGTAACTGCAATGGCAGAGGCCGTCCAGGGTCAAATAGATGTTAATGAGAAGACCCACAGGGCTAGACCAGTGTGGGGGTTCTCTGATTTTTTGGAGGAGATGGGGGCCTGGGTGAGAAGAGGGCCATCCAGGGGCATATGTTGAGCCACACGCAGCTGTTTGCAAATTAAGAAAAGAAATAAAACTTTTAAAAGTGGCAATGACTTATATTAGTCAACACTTCCTCATTTCATCTCTACCCAAATACCTTAGCAAATGTCAAGCCCAGAAAGGCGTGCAGAGTGGTGTCAAGGTGTCAAAAGACCCAAAAGACAAGGTCTACCCTCTTTGACCCATAGGAAGTGAGTTGTCTAGACCAACAGCATCAGCTTCCTTATCAGGAATGAGGATCATCAGACAACTGCCCCCCCAAAAAATTTACAGGCTTGCCATCCAAAAAGAGAGATCTATCATTCTTCCCCACCCTTCCCCCTTCTGAGTTTATTTTCTGTTGACTTTACTTAAGCTTCTTGGGGTTCTTGGCCTTGAAAAGATTTTGGACTTGCTATGCCAGCAGCCCCGGCTGTTCCTCTTTTGTTAGTAATGAGTTCATTTCACATGAGGAGCCAAAGCTTACTTCTGACGCATTTGGGCAAGTCCTGGGTGATACATCTGCAAGTGCCACTTGTCCAAGAAGTCCTCTTTGGCCTTCAAACAACTTAGACCACTTTCTCCAGACCTCTTCTGACTCATGATGCTCCAAAATAAGTCAAACACCAAAAATCAACAGGAATTTTCCAATGGGAAGACTTCCAAAATCACCAAAGACTTGAATTACCTTCCCATAATTGGGAAAGTCCACCAAATAGCAGAGAAATGATCTCTCTCTTTTTCCTCCGGCTTGCTAATCAAAATACTGTCTGCTCCCAATCCAAGGAATGTCATGAGACCTATTCCCAACGAGCTCAACCCCAGTAATTGGAAGCAGCCCTTCCTTGCCTTTGGTCTTTGGGTATTTTCATCATTGGACTGCTTGAGCCAAGACATACGTTTTGCCAAGGAAAACTTTCCTTTGAAACCTCCATCTTATCCAAACAGAGAGTTGGAATTGACTCTTGGCAGTTCCAAAGATAGTTCTGAGTTATGAAAAAATAGTACATATGTATCAGCCAATCCAGAAGATTGTCCCCGATCTGGGAGGGGAAGAAAAAAAACCAGCCTTGCCTATGAACCCATCTTTCCTTCCTGTAAACTGATAAAGTCAGTGTACCTGTAACAACTTCAGAATCCTGCTGTGTGGCCTACTTGTCCAGTTCCTTTGAGCATGACCCCCAAATCCTTCTACTCAGAGAGGTTTGTGAGGCAACAGAGCAGGGGATGCATCTATGAAAGGGAAGAGCTGAGGAATGGAAGAAATTTGGTTACATTCTTCAAGGGGAGACATTTGAACTCCAGCTCTAAGCAAGAGTAAAGTTTGGGGAAGGTCTGGTCTGACTTGGAGGGCTTGCAGTGCTGGAAATCACAGTGCTTGCAGGCATTATTTCCTTGGGGAATGAGCGGGTATTCATAAAAAGAACCATGTTTATACCCAGAAGCTGATGAAAATATTTTGCAAATATTTGAACCAATTGTCTTGCCTGGAAAACAGAGGGCATGTGATTGGCACTCTGTCTTCTGTAGGGGAAGGGTGAGGGGAGGGAGAGACTGGCCCTTATAGAGGAATTTCAGCTTCTGTGAGTTCCTTGGCCTGCTGTTGTCTTATCCTGGGTTCCTGGTTTCTCTCCTAGCTGCTTTCATAGCTCCTGGAGGTGAAGTATCGCCACATCACACTCAGGACAGTCACTTCAGCAGGGATGAAAACCACTTCAAGTCATAGAAACTCATAATGAGACATGACCTTAAAGCCCGTGTAGTCAGATGGCGCATCTCATGCTAGAATGCCCACACAGCACAGCACACACCACCTGCCATGCGACAGTCACTGCCAATAGCACACCTCGATGTGCAGGGCCGCACAGGGCTACACTCTCCCAAGTGGTAACCACATGCCAAGGCACATGAGCCATTCTGCTAGTTTAAGGGAGGTGTAGTGCTTATGTTATAGGCTCAGAATGCTTGGGGTTCAACTCCCTGAGTTCGAGCCCTGGCTCTACCACTTACTCCTAGGTGACCTTGGGAAACCTACATGACTGCCTTGTCTCAGTTTCTCCTCTGTACAATAAGGCTAAAGATAATACCTACTTCATGTGGTATTTGTGATATTCAAATGAGTTAACATAGAGAATGCACCTAGACTCCTGCTATCCCACCAACAGAGATGCCCCTCGTTTTAAAAAAAAAAGCACATTTTATTATAAATATATACATAAATATATATATAACTCTATAAGTATAAACTCTATGTACATACAAAAGCCTAAATATCAGTATGATAAGCACTCATGTGCCAAAATAGCACAATGAATGCCTCACCTAGCTTCAACAATGATCAATACAGCCATTCTTGCTTTATCTACACTCCACCCACCTCACCCCTACCCCAATTATTTTGAAGCCAATCATATTTATCCTCCAAGTATTTCAGCACATGTCTCTAAGAAGGGGGACTTTCTGAAAAACTAATACCCATAATGACATTATCATACTCCCCCAAATATAAAAATAATTCTAAAATACCAAAAGTCAATCTTTATCTTATGTCTCTCTGTCTCCTCTGTCTTTCTTTTTCTCTGTTGCAGATGATATGAAAAAAGGTCCATGCATTACAATTCGTTGATACGTCTCTTAAGTCTCTTCTAATTTATAGGTTCCCCTTCAATTTTCCTTTCTACTGTTTTCCCTTGTAACTTTTTCATCTTGAGATTAGATCATTTGCTGTATAATGTTTCTGACAGTCTGCATTTTGCTGATTGCATATCATTTAACATATTCCTCTGTCCCTCTGTATTTCTTGTAAATTGATAGTTAGATCTGCAGGCTTGATTGATTCAGGTTCAATAATTTGACAAAATTACTTCATGGGCCGTGGTATGTATTTCTATGAGAAGGTTCACAGTATCTGGCTTGGTTGTGATGTTAGTAGTATCAATGATCATTGTCTAGATTTATTAACTCAGTGTCACATCGCCAAATAAAATGTAGGATTCCCAGTTACATTTCAATTTCAGATGAACAACAAATAATTGTCTAGTGTAAGTCTATCCCAAATATACATATACTAAGCAATTATTTGTTGTTCATCTGAAATTTATAGTTATCTGGGAACCCTATACATTTATTTGGTAAAGCTGGCAACCCCAATTACAGGCCGCAAAATGGTGGTATTCTAATTCTATGTGTCCTTCTTTGTTGTCTGTAATACTTTTTTAAATATTTATTTATTTTTGTAGACAGAGAGAAAGAGAGTGTGAGCAGGGCAGGGGTAGAGAGAGAGGGAGACACACAATCTCAGAGCCTGATACAGGGCTCAAACTCATGAACCGCGAGATCGCGACCTGAGCTGAAGTTAGATGCTTAACTGACTGAGCCACCCGAGCACCCTTATAAAGAGAAACTTTCCTTCATCTATTTAATAGATCTAAAATATAGAAGCAGGATAAAGGCTTGATTTTTCCTTTCACTTACTAATTTAAAAATAATGAGATGGCTCCTTCAATGGCCAGTAGAGGTATCCTTATAAACCACAAATGTGGATATATTTGTTGTGAATTTCAATCTTTTGGAGTTATTATCCATTTGGGTGCTTAAACTCTCCCATCTCTAGTCAGAGAGAATCTAATTTAGTAGGATCTGACATCCTCCTGACATGACACTAGTAGGGTTTAGGATTTAGCTTGGTTTCTGGTACAACAAGATATTTCAGTCTCATCTTGTATATTTCCTGCACTGGATCAGGACCTAGCATTTCTTTGAGAAATCTTGCTCCTTTTTAAGAGAAAATGGTATTTAGAAAACATAATCTGGGAGCCAGGGCTGCTCCGCGCTAATGAACTGTTCATTATTTTTAGGTCATTTCCATATGGAGAGCCAGTAAACATGTAGTTTTCAAAAGATAATATAGATTGTGATCTCATAATAACATTTCCCATACAAATGCAGAACCACAGTACTTCTTCCCTGGAATGATCTGACATCTGTATGTCCTTTCTCCCATAATGAAAATCCTTGTTCTCAATAACATTCATGCAATTGCGTTTATACCAACAGATACACACAGAACAATGTGCATATACAGTGTACAGGTTCACGGACCCCGCGACTTTAAAGCAACAGCAGAACACCCCCACCAATCATATGGTTGCTAAAAACAGCTCGAGGGGTTGTTTCATTTTGTAGTTCTTTTTGTTCTTAGGGCATATCCCACTAGGGATACAAAAAATATATACTTTTTTTAAGTTACTTGAAATACTTCCTTGGTGTGGTTATGCTCCAACTAGATACACGTTTAAGTTATTTTTTTTCCCTTTCATTTTACTTTCTAAATTTTCAGGGGTTGCTTTTTTTGTATTTTGTGTTTTAAAGTTATGTAAAAATATTTATATAATTCCAAAGATAAATCTATGAAACGTGGTGTATTCAAAGAATTCTTGTGCCGATCCTGGCCCCCTCTCCTCTGTTCTGTCCTTCCTTCTAAAGGTAAACATGTCATTTTTATGATCTATCTTTTATTGGTTTATCCTTCTATAATTCCTTTCATCTAAACAAATACAAAGATACATTTGTATCTTCATTTTTTAAGATTCCACTCCAATATTATTCCTCAGAGGCCTTACCCCCAGAATAGAGTACTCATCAAATTGATTACAGCCAGAAATATATCCTGCCTACCAATACACTGATATGGTCACACTAATTGTTGACAGTTAGGGTCCTTTCTGATTCTTCACTTCTCTATTCTAATTCTGAGTTTTACCTGATTACAGTTTATAGCATTTATGTCTGCCTCCCTTGGTAGCAAATGTTGCTAGGATTTCCTAGAAGCCCAAGGCCAGAGTGGCCCTTATGCATTTTTTTAATATTCCATACAGCCACGGCCTCCATGAAAATCTGTAGGACTGGATGCATACATCAGTGCTTATTAGCCTGGGTAAGCACCCAAATTACCCATCCTACTTTTTCAGCTTTTTAAAAAGTATAGATTGCCAAGTCGTACCCAAGACCCACGGAATCAGAAACTCCAGTGGGGCACTGTGTGGCTCAGTTGGTTGAGTGTCCGACTTTCACTCAGGTTATGATCTCATGGTTCATGAGTTTGAGGTCCACATCGGACTCTCTGCTGTCAGCACAGAGCCCGCTTTCGATCCTCTGTGCCTCTCTCTCTCTCTGTCCCTCCCCTGCATGCACTCTCTCTTTCAAAAATAAATATTAAAATAAAAGTCTCCAAAAGTGATCACCAAGAATCTGTAATCTGGATTAAATAATAAACCAAGATTCTGTTATATGGCTTGCTGGAGAGCCATTGATCAACTGCCACTCTGCATAAATACCCCCAACGGAGCACATACAAGGAATGTTTCTTAATAGATTCTTCCCTCCGCTGTTTGAGACGGTACAGTTCTCTGTGGGCAAAACTGAAAAGAAAACTTAGCTAGTCATTTCATTTACCTTGATTTTATTCAGAAAAGAACTAAAGAAGGATGGAGGGTGGGTTCATGCCTCCAAAAGAGAATTGGCTGCATCTAAAGGTTAATTACTTTTGAAGGTCACATAGTTTGTCAACACCTAGGATGAAACTGGCTTTATGATCTTCTGGCCCTGAGCTCTGTCACTATTAGCAAAACAGCTGCTTCCCTCCACCAATCCTAGGATTACTGGAGCGCAGAGATAACACAGATCTTCTCATCCCTCCATGGGCACGTCCATCCCCAGGCGGGACTTGAGAGCCAGAGGGGATCTGAGGGATCTAGTCCAATCCCTAAGGTAAGAAAACCGTGGCCTGCATCAGAAAGGCAGTTAACGGCAGCACTAGGCCTATAATCCAAGCTTCCTGCCTTCCTGGTGAGTCGAGTTGGGCTTTTTCATTCCTGGCTTCGTCTCCACTCTCACCTGCCCTTGGGCCATCACCACTAACAGTCCAAGCGTGGGTGCCCCGTGGTATGAACGAAGCTGTGGCGGAGTCGCTGACATCTAGTTCAGCCACGTGGCCTCATGACATGTTTCTGCAACTATGTAGATAGAAGGCAAGAATCAGACCCTATTCCACTTGTCTAAGCTTCAGCGACAAAAGCCACTGCCAGCCCTGTGTCTAGAGAGTGAGAACCAATGTGAGGTGAGAGGATGGGGCAGGTGGGCTGAGCAAATCCCCTCCTCTTTCAATCAGTTTAAATGAGCTCTCCCATTTGGTGTTCCTTGATCGTCTAGCAGTGGGTGACTTGGATGGCCAGGGGCAGGGGGCCTCCCAAGGAACAGCACAGTCGCTTTCTCCAGGTCTGCTTTTTCACTTTTATCCCCAGGGCTCTCTAGGCCAGAGATAGTCTAATTGGAGTCCTGGTGGAAGGAGATGGCGGTTGAGCTCTACGGAAGCAAGGCTTAGTGTTTTCTTCCATTGTGCCAGTCTAGGTAATCCTCGCTATCCCCTATTCCCAGCCCACAGTTTGAACCAAAGGCAAAAACCTGAGGGGGTCCCCTTGGTACATCTGGCTGTTTGGGAAAGCTCCAGGGAAGGGGCCCTCACGGTAATCGAATACATCAATTAAACCCAACAGATTGTTTTCAGTCACAGGCAATACAAGTGTGCACGTGCAAACACACACATACATGCACACGCATGGACAAACATGCACACGCATGCACACGGCACGGATACAATCCCCTGTCTCCATGAACCGTCCAGGGCTCACTCTGGCCTCTCTAGTTTCTAGAGGGTGAGGCAAGGCAAAAAAATGTATTCAGCCCACAAGAATGAGGTTACACAGGATGAAGGAAACCAGAGGGGGTGGACGAGCATGGTGGTAAACTTGAATGTGTGCCAGAGAAGGGGGCAGAAGGGCTTTGAAGGCAAGCATCCTAGAGGGATGCTAATGAGGAGTATTTTTTGTGTGATGATTCTGGGTCTCTTTCTCACACTGGGATGCACACAAAACTGTGACGTGGGATGGGAGCCTCCCAGCTGTTCACATGTTACCTTTGGAAAAGAGGTCAGTGGTGGAGAAAAGCTTTCCGCCGAAGGCTTTCAGAGAAATTGTCACTTGCACTGGATTAAGGTTCAAAAGGAAAATTTAGGCTAGAATTTAAGAATCTTTTGGGCTTAAAGTACTATGAAACTATAACAGATACCAAGAGTATTAGTAATATATTCTAGGCCTCTTAAAATATGTAAGATGGGAAATGCCTTATCATTTAGATGGACTCCAAGAGATAAAGAGTGACCACCTGCTTGGTCAAGACTTTATTTGGAAATAAGATCTTTGCAACTCTTGTCAAGTTCAAACAAGGTAGTGCTGGACTAGGGTGGACCCAAATCCAATGAGTGGCATCCTTCAAAAGAGGCCATGTGAATACACACGCACATGCACAGGGAAAAGATGGCTACGTGAAGACAGAGGCAGAAACTGGCATAATGCAACTAAGCCTAAGGGGGCCACAACCAGGAGCTGGAAGAAGCCAGGGAGTCTTCTTCCCCGGACCCTTCAGAGGGAGCAGGGCTCTGCCGACACCCCCGGGTTTCTAGCTTTCAGCCTCCAGCACTGAGAGAAGTGGTCGTTTTCAGTCACCCGGCTCATGGTTGTTTGTTCTGAAAACCTTAGGAAACTAACACAGGGTAAGACCAAATGGGCTGGAGGGTCTCTTTCCACTGCAATAGCTATGGTCCGAAATTCATGAGGGTTTCTTTGCTGGGAGGTGATAAGGCAACATCACTCTGGACTGATCGCCACGCGGTCTGATCGCCAAATGGTCTGATCATAAGAGAGAGCGCCAACTGGACCCTTCTTTCCCCAGGAAAGAGTCCTATTTTTTCAGACTATGAAATTCTCTTGCAGAGCAGCTCCCTGTTTCCTCCTTTTCATCCATGAGAGTAAGAAACAACAGCATACTTTGTGCCTGCTCTAGGAGGGTGGGAGCCAGACCCTGGTCCCCAGGGCTGTCAAGTGGGATTCCTGACTCAGGACTGCCATTCATTCCCAAACAATTAAGATAATCCAATCAGCGTCACAGACGGCACACACTAATGCCATTAGAGACAAAATCTCCCAGGGCAGTGCAGGGACGGGGAGAGGGAGTCATGAAGCATAGTGGGCTCAGTCTCAAGGTCACTGTGTCCTCCTAGACAGAATCACCTGAGACAGGTGGTTCTGAGGCAATGCCAGTGTCCTTGAGAGGCAGACAGGCACCAGTGTCCTTCTCTTGGGAAATCATGGCCAAAAGTAAAGGCGGAATACACTCAAAGGAAATAGAATCATCCAGAGACTTGAAGGACAGCCCAGGTGTCTCCATGAAGGGGGCATGGGGCTAGACTCAGGAGACCTGGTTTTGATCCTGGCTTCTCCATTTCTCAGCTGCATCCCCTTGGGCAAAGCACTTAATCTCCTAAACTTCAGTGTCTTATTTGAAAACAGGGACAATTACCCAACTTCCTCTCTATGTTCTTCTGAAGTCCAAAACACATCAGGATGCAATGCTTCTTACTTTGCAAAGGAGGAAAAAGAGGCCACCTGACTTCCCCAAGGCCGCGCCACCAGTGAGTGACAGACAGGGGCTGTCAGAGAGTAACTGTAAATAGCACCTTTTCTTGGGCCAGACGCTATGGTTTACAAGACTCTCATTTCACTCTCATAACGACAGCACGATGTCCCACATTCTTCTCCTGCTTTACCGCTAGGGCAGACTGAAGTTAGCAAAAAGATAAGCAGTTTTGCTGAGACCACAGAGGGATCAGTACCAGAGCCAGGAATCAAACTCACTCTGAAATCAATACTCTTAGAAACTGCCATTGAACCCAGCAATCTTTTCAGTATGTATCTACTTGCTTCTAACGTAGATGAAAGCTTTGCCCGTGGTAATTTGCGATACATATTATTATATTAATTATTAATATTAAGTGTTAAATATTATTTCAGTAAGACAAGTGAGCATTAGTTTGAGTTTGAAGCTCAGCAAAAGCACAGAGGTGATTGTCAAGTCCTGTGATGAGGCAGATATAGAAATTGCAGAGTAATTTGGCATGATCTTCTCTTAGGTTTTTTTTTTCTGAGCTCATCAGTCAACAAGGAAGAGAGGATGGTACTTTGTTCAAATAAAGCTAGAGGTCCGGGCACCTGGGTGGTCCAGCTGGTTAAGCATCCGGCTTCAGCTCAGGTCTTGATCTCATGGTCCGTAAGTTCAAACCCAGCATCGGGCTCTGTGCTGACAGCTCAGAGCCTACAGTCTGCTTCAGATTCTGTGTCTTTCTCGCTCATGTTCTCTCTCTCTCTCTCAAAAATAAATAAGCATTAAAAAATAAGGCTAAAGGTGTTGGTGGTCATCACTGATGGTAGAAGTGTTAAAAAGCACCTCTAATGCCTCAAAGGAGGAGACATTGGGCCTCCTGATATTTCTTATGTCATCATGCTCTGTGAAAGACCCAGGTCAGTGTTGGATGGCTCTGGGGGTCAGCCTGACAGAGGACCATCCACGAAGATGTTTATCAATCCACATCCACAGGAAACCCCAGCATCAGAACCAAGATATGCCAAAGTTTGGCTTTTGGCAGATTAAAGAAAATATGGGGTGAAGTGGTTACAGATGATAAAGAACTTTCACCTCCAGTGTAAGACACAAGAGAACACAAGGCTTGTTCCTTGTTCAAAAGGCATTTGCAATTTGATGAGCAAAGCCAAGAGCTGAAGTCAAGCACATTGATTCATACCAGGAGAGATCAGAGAAGATTGCAGCAGAAATGCAGCACAGCAGAACAGAAAAGGACCCAGGACCTGGAATTAAAATGTCTGAGTTCTAGTATCTTCTCTGCCACTACCCGGACATGGGATCAACACATTACTTAACCTCTCTGAGATACGGTTACCTCTAACATCTCTAAAGGGTAAAAAAAAAAAGGCAAATCCATTAAGGAAAGAATTCAGCAACATTGATTAAGTGGCTTTTCTATACCAAGCTTCCAGAACATAGAAACAAGGCTACAAATTCTTACACTCTGTATGGGCATCAAGTGCCCTTAGTAAAGGTTGGCAAAGATACTATAAAAGAGATGGGTCTTGAGAAGGTCCTGAAGGTTGCCGAGGCAGTGGACGGCTGGAACATGCAAAGGGATGACACATTCTAGGCTGCCGTGACAACAACGTGGGCAGAAGTTCAGGGAATAAAATGAGTTTAGTGATTTCAGGGAACTGATGGAGGACCAGAATGCCTGGGGCCAGTGGGTAGGGGATGTTAGAAATAGGAGGGGCACCTGGGTGGCTCAGTCAGTTGAGCATCCGACTTCAGCTCAGGTCACAATCTCACGGTTCGTGGGTTTGAGCTCCATCCACGTCGGTGACAGCTAGCTTAGAGCCTGGATCCTGCTTCGGATTCTGTGTCCCCCTCTTTCTCTGTCCCTCCCCTGTTCACGCTCTGTCTCTCAAAAATAAATAAATGAAAAAAAAATTTTTTTAATTTAAAGAAATAAGGTGCACACAGAGGGTAGGGCAAGGACTCTGAAAAACCTTGAAAACTGGCCTCCAAACCGTCTGATACTATAGTTATGGGTATTATTTTTATTCAAGGGAAGAGATGC
Source organism: Suricata suricatta (assembly GCF_006229205.1). NCBI lineage: Eukaryota > Metazoa > Chordata > Mammalia > Carnivora > Herpestidae > Suricata > Suricata suricatta. The sequence continues at coordinate 142,163,391 of NC_043702.1, forward strand.
ATGCTGCTCACCCAAACATCAGGACATTCTGTTCCTCTGTGATTGTGCTTCATGAAAATGCTCTCCAGCAAAAAAGAAAAAGAATGATTAAGGGAAAAAATATAACTAGAGCCACATTCATTTCAACTCCACTGAAAGCACAGCAGGAGGAAGTCGCTGTGTTTGCCAAACTCCAGAAAGAGACACAATTGATGGGGGGGTGAGGGGGTTGCTGCGGGATGGGAGAAGGGAGGGGATACGAGGAGGGGGGTCCAGGATTGTTTTATTCTCCCAAGACATTGTAAATAATGGCAAGGTATAGAGCACGGAAGGGGAAATTACTCTGACAGAGCCCTTTTAGGGAGGAAAATGGAACTAAATATACATTCTGTTACTCCTGATCTTTCATTCAACCCCCCATTTACATGGGGGCTCCCCAGAGCTGATGTTTCCCCTTTGCTGTCACACATAGTCACTGACTGGAGCCTATCATTTCAAAGTAACAGCCTGCAATTTCTTCCACTGTCGTGATTAGTACGGGGTAATAATCATTAGCCACACTGAGAGCCAACTGCAGAGAGGTACTGTCGCCAGGCTGCCCAGCTTTATGGAAGCCAGGGAAAGTTCCCCGTCACTCCACCAGGGGGGGTGGTGTTCCCTGAGAGACCTCAGGCTTTCAGCTCTCAGCTTCTCCAGGAGGCCAGGACCTGGGGCTCCCTCACCCCAGACAATAAGACAATAGCCTGGGCTGGGATTTGCCCTAAAGCCAGGACCTTGCAGAACCACACAAACTAGGAATTCTACGAGCAAGACAGGAGGCTGGAGCTCCCGAGGGTGTGGGAAGAAGAGAGACGGTGAATATATCATACCTGACCGTCCCATACTCTCAGCCTTTGAAACATCAGGAAATATTGTCAGCTGAATGGATCGAAGGGGCTGGAGGCACCCGTGACTCAGGAAGATTCATAACACCAGAGCTTCGAACAGAAGAGTTTATCAAAGGCAGGCGGAGAGAAAAATCATCACACTTGAGACAATTCAAAGGCGAAACCTTATTTCTTGACTCTGTCCCTGTATTGCACTTCCTGGTTGATTTTTTAGGCACTGGACTTTCTTAGCCATTACAAGGAGGCTTTCTGTGTGGTTCCCATCCTTCCTGTCCTCTCCAAGGAGAGAGGGGCAGTGACAGTAGTGCTAGGAGAGAGGAGAGCATGGAGCCTCATTCTTGCTTCTTCCTGGGAGGGGTGGGGAGAGCAGGAGGACCAGGGCCAAAGAGGAAGGGGACTCATGCAAGGTGGGGGAATAGCAGAGGCAGGATCACTGGAACCCAGATCTCCCGACTCCCAAGGGAGGGGGCTCCAACCTCTGGCTTTTGGTGGAAATACAGTCTTTTCATTCAGATCTCGGTTCTGAGTAAATAGAAGCCATTTCAGAAAACTGAAACAAACAAAAACAGTGCTGTGATCCCAGAGGGAAGGAGGAGGAAATTCAGGAGAGAAAGATAGACACAGAGCATCGCTCCTGCCATCCTCTCCTTCCATGCCACACTCCACCTGGGACATCCAGCGGAGGCTGCTTCACAAAAGGAATAATAATATGCATGGATCTTTCTTGCTAGGAATTCAAAACTCAGGAGATGGGAAGCAAGGTTAAAGTGTTTTATTCCAGTGCCTACTTGCTCTTCGGTGATGTTGATGAGGATGTTGGCCAAGGGCTTGTGCCACTTCTGGATGTTCCTTTGCATGCCCTAAATCTATGGCCCTGAAGCAGGCACTGGGATCTGCACCTGGCTGGCAGGGTATCTGAGTGACATAAGTAGTGTGTTTCTTTATTTTTGCATCAGGGCAATGGACTTGACCCTCTGCCAGCCTCCTCTTCGGGTGAGGTCCCATCTATCCGCCCCCCTCCTCCGGAAGGTCCTGGACCATCCCCCACCTGTCTGGCTTCAGTCCTCCCAGACTACCCCCTCCCCCAGCTGCTCCTCTGTTCTGCCTTATGACAGCCCAGAGACAGACCCCCAAGGCAGGGTTAGCCCTCCTCATCTTTTCCAGCACACACGTGCTCCAGCCCCTTGGAGCGCCTGGTCGCTGTGTTAGGGACTCCACACACCAGTCAGGAAATAGAAGTCTGAGGCTGGGGGCAGACGGAGGGAGAGTGTACTGTTCTGTCCCTGAAGAGCCGGCAGTTAGAGGCAAGAAGAAATTCTTCTGCTATCGTTCTTGTCTTTCTTTCTCCCCTAATTAGGAGGAGATGTAAGTTCAAATCTGTTGGGGTTTGTAGGGCACAGATGCAATCAAGGAGAAGGCAGACACCAGTGTTTTACTCACCTTGCTCCCTGTGGGTTCCCACAAAGACGGTCTGGCAGCCTCTCTCCAAGGGGTGGGGGTGACACACATTGCACCCAATTATCCCATTATTTTGAAAGGCAGGCGTGGCCACCTACGTGGTGTTGAGCAGGGCAGAGGTGACAAGCTAGTGGAGATTTGCTCGCTCTGGCAATTTCTTTCCTCTGGGCTGACTCTCATTGTTAAACACACACACCCTGCAAAATGGGGAAGAATTGAGCTCATTAGTATGATTGTTTATAATAATCATGATAACAGCTACAACATGCTCTCCTTTGTAAGAGAATATGACACTCCTGACCCTCAGCAGGGCTGAAGATTTCTGTGACTCAGGGTAAATCTGCAGGAGCCCTCCTGTGCCGGGACTCCAGGACACTGGTGGGCAGAGAGTTAAGAGCAAAGGAGCCTGGCATTGAAGGTATGGACTCCCACATCTTTATCACTTTGGTCTCCTTGGAAGACAACAAAACTGGAGAAAATGGATGTCGGATAAACCAAGGTTCGGGCTCTGATCCTACCACATGCAACCTTGGGTGACCTCGGGACCAACGGCTTGGCTTTCTGGTCATCAGTTTCTGCATCCGTAAAATGGGCTGATTGTACTCACCTCGAAAGATTTGTGAGGATTATGTATCACCTGGGTATTCTGCGAGGCACTGTGATGGAAACAGGGAGGGGACCCGGTGCATGTCGGCACCTGCCATCCTATGTGTTGACTATAAGCAACTGAAGGGAAGGTATCATTTAGTCTGAATGAAGAAACCTGAATGAAATGATGACTTCCTATTGGTTCTGGGAGTTTCTGATCTCAAAGGAACAAGCTATGCTGGCTTCATCCATTCTGTCTCCCACGGCCCCGGGTGTGCCTGTCATCAGACCGAATCCTCAGAGAGCCTGGCCAGCTCAGGTCCCACTGGACATCAGAGAGCCACTGTCACCTGAACCGTCCTGGGCCATCGATGTTTGGCTTCCTGGCTAGCCAGCAGGAAGCAATCCCAAAAGTGCACCTTCATAATACGTCTCAGGCCACGAGGGTCCGTGCCATTCTAATTCCTCTACAGGTGAGGAGTGGTCACTGAGGCACCTGGCCACTCCCATTCTCCTCTGCCCACCTGGAAGGTGTGGGTGTATGTGGACTGCCCGGCAACGTGTGCCAACTCCAATGTGGGTGTGTCCTGTGATTGCACGGAGGAAGGTAACTGGCAGGATCTCTTTCTTTAAATTTTTTTAACTTTTTTTAATGTTTTACTTATTTTTAAGAGAGAGAGAGAGAGAGAGAGAAAGCATGAGCAAGGGAGGGTCAGAGAGAGAGGAGCTCTGAGCTAGCTGTCAGCACAGAGCCTGATGCGGGGCTCGAACCCACGAACTGCGAGGTCATGACCTGAGCCAAAGCTGGATGCTTAACTGACTGAGCCACCCAGGCGCCCCTGGCAGGATCTCTTTCTATGTGTAGCATTTCCCAGAGAGGCATTGAGAGTGAAAGAGCCCCCAGAGTGAGAGGGAGACAATGCAGCCACCCCGGAAGTGAAAGGGTACTTCTAGCAAACCCAGTCCTTTTCCCTGGAAAACCAAACAGGAGAATGAACTATAGTTAACAGCACTGAAGAAGTAAGTGTGGCTCTGGAAGAAACGTCTAGATTTTAAGACCACGTCCCCATCTGCTTGCATATCTCTCTTCAATTCATAGCCAGCATCTTATTTGATTCTTGTGAAGCAGAGAAGGCAAGGGATAGTGTTTCCACTTTTTGGGTGAGGAAGGGGAGGCATGGAGAGGCTTCGCCAGGGATTACGTGACCCAATAAATGGTGTCTCCTCTTTTTTGGAATCTCTTAGAAAGAATAAAAGAGGAAAGCCCTTTGTCACACCCTTCAGTGCCAGCCACAGAGCAGCAAGGTCATGAGCAGAGGACCTCACCCAGCCCTCACCTTCCACGCCAGAAGCCCAGCGGTGGTCCACACTCCTGCCACCACCGTTTACCTTGCTCACTCGGGATTCTTGTGAATTGTTCCAGGGAGTCATTAGGTAGGTGTAGATTGCAATTGGTTGTGCCTCCCAGAGAATATTTTCCTGGCAGAGCAGCATAGTCGATGCGTGGGCATGGGGAGGGGGCTTAGGGAAAGAGGGTGAGGTATACAGGACGTAAGTTCAGCTTGCGGGAGTTTTAGCGAGAAAGGAGTGAAATCCTGCCTTGTTTGATCTGGAGCCTTAACAGGCTCGCTACTGTTTAAAGTACACAGGAAAGCAGGATTTGTGAAGACATGAGAGGGAGGGGGGGGGTGACATCTTTATGAATGGTACTGAGGATCCCAGAGCAGGTGCCCTGCTGCTGCGTCCTGGGCCCTTGTCCCCACCACCCAGCCCGTGGCTCAGCACTCTGGCATCGCGGCCGCCTCTCCTCCATTCACCAGACTTGGCCCACATACTCCAGCTCGGCCCGTCAGACCAGCCCCTTTGTTCCTAACAATGTGGGGGGTGGCTGAGGCTGCTGCTTCGGTGCTGTGGCTGCCCCACAGTGTCTGCCGGGCAAAGGTGAAGCACAGTGTGCAAGACAGAGCAGCCCACCCCAAGGGAAACGTGTCCCTGCCTTGAAATGAGATGTCTCAGGGTCAGGGCGAGTGAAAGAAGACATGCCTCTTGAAGTGGAGATAGCTCAAGTTGGTGGCAGCACTGGCCACGTGGAAGCCTGGTTACAGACCATGCACCCCTCCCCCCAAATGTCACCTGTTGACACTGTGACACCAGCAAGCATGAGCCCCTGACCTCCGACCAAAGGTCCTCTGGTCACACAGTGTCCCAGGCCCAGCCCCCATCGCACTCAAGCACCCTAAATATATGCACACACACACTGCCAGGCAGCGTTCCCATGTAAAACGCTGATGGCTTGCCACCCCCCCTCCCACCTCTGAAAGGGAGCCGACTTAACGCTGAAAGCCTGCCAAAGGGTGGCTGGCTTCCAGCACCGAAAATACCTCTCGTGATTTCGGGGGGCTACCACGCTGGTGTCTATTTGTGGGGCTGGAGCTGATGCTGCGGCAGGGACAGAACTCTCTCTGCAGATGGGCTGGTTGCCCATTGGGGCTCATTCTCCCCAAAGTCTGAGGCTCCCCTTCAGGGCCAGAGGAGGCCTGCTCAGCTCGAATTGCCCTCTGCAGGAGAAGGACTCTCTCATTTCTCCCAGAGAAAACTCAGCTCCATCTCTAGAATGCTGTTGCCTGGTCCTTTTCCACTTATCTGATTTTCCTCCCTCAGTCACTCACCTAGTGACAGAGCCCTGGGGCCCCGAATAACCACGTAGCAGCCACAGATGACTTTGTAAAGGTGAGGTTCCAGGAGCACCGCGACCATGGCAGGGGTGAGTGGGTCAGGGTGGAGGAAAACCCTGTTGAGCTTATGAGGAATTTCTAAAGATGAGGATTTGGCATAAGACAAACAGGTGCTCATCCATCCATCAATTCGTCCATTCATTTGGTAAGCATTTATTAAATACCCCCTACTTGCCCCGAACTGTGCTAGGCTGTGGCCATCTGTCCCTGTGGAAATGAGGATGCGCTACAAGGCATTGGCAAAGGCTTTGTGTGTCCCCAAGGGCGATGAGCTAGACAGGATGAGGAGGAAGACATGAAAGGCCAGATAGATTATCAAGAAACTTGAGTTCCAGAAAGACATAGACAGGTGTGAGGGTATGGAACCTATTAGCATGATTATTAGCATGATTTCTTTTTCCAAAAATGTGTGGAAGAGATCATCATGTATGGTATACAATTCTATTTAAGAAAGAAATCTCATAAACTTATTGTTAATAAATAATATTTGTAGAATGAATGAATGAATACCCAGTGATCACAAGGATGTGCTTAGTGGAGCACCTTTGAAGACCAAAGCCTGGTGTATATTGTCATTGCCGCATGGGATGTTATATTTAAATACAAACCATGAGCTTGAGTTGTTCTTTTTTTAATTCCCAAGATTCATTGTTATAATTACGTGCTTAACTAATAAGACCCATATTTGTTCTAGCCTATTGGGACTAAAAATATGAACAAATCTTTCCATTTTAATGATACGATTAATTCTTCTGGCAGTTTTACATAGATCTATTTAAGTCCATCAACTCTCTGAAGCCTGAAGGTAGAAATTCCCATCTTACAGATGGATGTACTGAGGTTCAGAGGTGTGAAGAGTGTTTCATCCAGGGCACTGCCCAGTGGACCGGGTTAGAGTTCTGCTATGCTGACCACGGGTACTCCCATCACCGCACAGGACTCAGATCTTAAACCAAATCCAGTGACAATGTGGAGACTTGGCAACATTGTGTCATGCTGGCCATACTGTGTTCTCCTACCTGCTTTCTATCTGTCTTCCTCTGCCTTCATTTGGGAAGCAGAAGGGAGACTAAGGATGAAGGAGGGAGTGAGTGGAGGGTCTGTTTCATTTTATTCTCTCTTGCTCTTCGTTCTAGGATTTATTTCTGGACTGTGGACGGTATTAAAAAATTATTTAAATTGTACATTAATCTTCCCAAGATGTGATTAAATTGAAGCATGAGGAAGAGCTGTGACCCCCCTTCCAGGGTCACACAACATTTGATTTAAAACCAGAAGGTCCTAATTTTCAGCCTCAAGCTTTATCAGCTGGATCCTTTCAACCCTACCTGTGGCTGTTTGGGGTGTAGCTGGCCAGACTGATGTTTCATGTATCGAGCAAGTGGGAGAAATGTTGTTCCAAAGTCTTCTACCATCTTCTTCAAATCATATTCTTTAATAAATTGTGGTTTCCATACAATCTACTCAGAGATAAGAGGGTAGACAAGACTGTCTGGATGGGGAGACACGATCTACTTATAAAGAGAAATAAATAATAATACAGGGTAACTTAGGATAATTGCCTGGAGGGGTGCCAGCAATAAATGCTAAAGAAGTTCAAAGAAAAAAGCAGGTATGGATCAGGGAGATCAGCTTGGACAGATTCTACGTGGCTCCACAGAGCCCAACCAGGAGTAACCAGTGAAAGTCACAGGGAGACAAATTTCAGCTAATTACAACGATGAAAGAACTTTTGAAGAATTAGCTAATTTCTGTAGATGAAGTAATGTCTAAATATGCCTGCGCACACATCCTCTACTGTGTTGAATGGGCGATTTGCACGACCACCTGTGAGCGTAAATTTCTAACCACCACCACCCCTGTTTCTAAGCTCTTGCTCTGAGAATTTCAAATGATTCCCTCCAGGGTTTCCGGGAGTGATTTTTTTTTTTTTTTAATTTTCTATTTATACCACTGAGGACTGTGGCCACCAGAGGGCAGTAGATGGAGCTTATCAGAATACTTGAACATGTTGAGTAAACTCGCATGTGCTTTAATGACGAGCAGGGACTATGCAGATCCTGCGAACTCACTGGGGTCCAGCTTGCAGGCTTCTTTCGGAAAGCCCAGTCCAGGCTCTGCAGACTTACTGAGACTATATGACCGGGACAATGGTCGTAAAAGCACCGAAGCACTGCCATCCGGAATCCAGAAACCTCTCGCCTTAGGTTATTAAAATAAGTTATCTTACCTCCACCTCTGAGTCCTCTACCAGGCAAGCTCCCAGAGCCTAAATCTGGAAAGCGCCCCTCTGCCCCCCCACCCCCACCCCGCTTGCAAAATGCCTAGGATCCCTAATAGAGCTGGAAGCTTGAGCTTCAGAACAAGGCTCATCTTTGCATTATAAAAAATAATAATTAATAACAACAACTTCAAACCTCATTTGACAGCTTGTTGGCTTTTTGAAATTCGCCAGCAGAGGAAATTTGCTCCCACCAATTCCAAGACTTTTTCCTCAACCTCATTAGCCAAGGTCTGTTCCTCCCCATTCACCCCTCACTCATATTAAAGATGAAAAGGGGGGTGTGCAGGATGGGCGCGGTGACAGGTGATGCTGGGGGGTGGGGGGCACATGCATCCTCACTGTCCTCACCCACTTGGCTTCAGTCCTGAGCTCCTCGCAGTGGGGGCTAAACCACCTGAGCTCACAAGGCCTCCACCGGAATCCCCAGGCCCTGGCAGATTTTCATTGCCCCTTTGGCCACTTAAGGTGGCCGGCAGGTCCGGGCTGAGCTGGGCGCAGGACGGGCAGCCAGACGGCCACCCCAAGCCAAACCTGATTCTCCTTTGTTGACAGCTCGGGGAGGAGGCAGTCCCGGCGGGCGGAGGCGGGGGCAGGGGGCTGGCGGGCGCGGCGGTGCTGGAGGCGGGCGCGGCCGGCAGGGAGGGGGTTAACGCGCGCGGCCTCTATGATAATGAGCTGCATGGTAATATAGGGAGGCCGGCACTGAGGGCTCAGCCGCCGCCGCCGCCGCCGCCGCCGCCGCCGCCACCGCGGGAGCCGGAGCTGCGGGCGCAGCGGCGTCCGCGCCAGACTGGAGCGGGAGGGTGGCCGAGCGCAGTTTCTGGGAATTTGTCAGCCGAGAAGGCGAGCGATCTGGAGAGAGACCCCGCGAGCAGGGGAGCGGCGGGGAGCGCGAGCGACGGAGCGAGCCGAGCCAGCCCCGAAATAGATCTGGAAAGCCAGGTTCCCGGAGGAAATGGGACTGTGACCGAACCGGGGAGCAAGAAGGGAAGGAAGCGCCGGGCTTGCTGATGTCAGAGGAGCCCGTAAAGTCGCGCTGGAAAAATCTGAAGACAGCCGGGGCTCTGCTGTTTCCCCAGGAGAGACACCGCCAGCCACCCCCACACGCCCCCTCGGCGCCTCCGGGTCCCCCCCGCGAGCCGGCGACAGCGCGCCGCGGGGCTGCTGAGGGGCGACGGGGGACTGAGGGGCGCGCGGACCGGAGACCGAGGGGCCACTTCAGGAATACAGATAAGTGGCTGGCGGCTGGACGTGGATTTTAATGAATTTGGACTCCATGTGGATTTGGTCGTCCCCGTGACTGGGAGCTGCGGGCAGCGAAAGGGGCAGCGCGCCACCCTCGGCAGCCGGCGGCCGAGGCGGACGGGCCGAGAGCGGAAGGACAGACCGACGTCGCCGAGCTGGGTAAGCGGCGCCTGGGGCCGGGCGCTCGGAGCCGCCGGCGCCCTCCGCCCCTTTCCCAGA
>NC_043702.1:142172885-142218363 GCF_006229205.1 Suricata suricatta
CCGGCCACCGGCTCCCGGCGGCGGCGGCGAGGGCGCTCCGCGGCGCGTCTCAGCCACGCACCTGCTGGCACTCTGCGGCTTTCGGGAGCACGGGGGTGGCGGGGCTGTCCCGAGAGCTGGCGCCCAAAGAGGGCCTCGGTGGTACGAGCAAGGGAGCCCGAGGCCACTGTGGCCAGAGCTCGATTTGGGGGCGTTCACTCTGGTGCCGGAGTCCCTGGCGGCCGCCGGCTGTTCCTTCCGATCATGGGACTAGGGAATGGCAGGGGAATCAGGGAGCGATTCCAAGGCACTGAGTGGGGCTAAGTGCTCCATAATGTTGTCCGTACTCCCTCGTGGTCAAGCGCCCATCAGCACCATCCTCTGGTTTGAGCAGCACGAGAGGATTGGGGGCTGAAATAAAAGCTTGCCCAGGGTCGGAAAAGCTCCGTATAAACCGTTTGAAAAGATTTCCCTCCAAGTGTTCCTTCTTGCCCCACCCCACAAGTGATGTAGGGATCTTCGAACATTCTAGCTCTTTTTCTCCATCCCACAGGTAGTCTCTATAAATGGTAATCATGGTCTGGATGGGCAAGAAGAGAGTCACCAGACACTGCTATTCCAGGACCGTGGCAAATGTCCACCTGTTTGGCATGACCCTTGCTTTAGAAGGAGCTGCCCGTTCAGACTCAGCTCTGAGTGATAGATAATGGGGGATGTGGTGGGCGAAAGACTTGGGAGCAGTTAAGTCAGTTAACAGGCTAGGAATGAGAGCCCCATGAAATGGGCAGTGGAATCTGATCTGGTCTGCTGCCGGAATGTAAGATCCTAGTCATGCCAGAAGTGTCTACGGAAGGGATCCAGCAGCAACAAGACCAGTTTGAGGGAGGGGCTGCCAGCTGAAACTTGTGGCCATGGTTTGGAGGTCTGGCAGATCAGAGGGACCCCAAAAAATTGTGAGATGCATTCATTCCCTTCCTGTTATTCACAAGCACAGTGGACAGGGTCTATGACCAGCTGAGTAAGATGGGTATCTGGGCTGGGCTGGGCTTTGAGGACTAGGAGTCAGGTTCAACCCTCCCCTCCCCACACAGTAGCAGGCTCCTGAGTCTTGCTGGGCTTCTTTCCCAGACCTTGAAACTTCATTCTTCCCTCTGGGCAGGCTTTGGATTCTGGGGCCTTCAACAGAGCAACAGAGCCCCGGAAGAGATAGCTCTGGTTGGAGGAATTTAGCTATTCCTAATTGAAATGCACAACTTTTGTGCAATCACCCCAGAAAGCTCTTGGAGTTGCTTGCAGGAAGCCCTCTTTCCTCTACCTCCCGGCAAGAGAGGAGAATTCATTAACTTCCCCCTCACCTCACACAGCACCATTTGAACTAATTACCTGTGATCTCCCTCCTTGGTCTGGGGGTGAGGGCGTCTGGAAGGGAGGAAAGGAGTGGAATGAGAAGAGAGGGTAGGAAACCAAGGAAACTCAGAGCAATCTGTCAAGATACCCTAGTGAGGTTGTTTTTTTCCCCCTCCTTCCACCTGGCACCTCCACCACCTTTCACCCCCACCCTTCTCCATCCCGGAACACGCCCTCCCTGCATTACCTGAAAGCGCCTTTCCCCTCTGAATGCCCAGCGACCCTCTTCAGGGACCCGCTGATAGAGGGAGGGCACCGCAGTCTGCCCTCTCTGCTCCCTCACTGTCCTCAGCAAATTGCATCAGGACAGGGCAGATTGGCCTGCAAAGCAGTTAAATGGAAATGACATTTGGAGCGATGTGCATTGGGGGTGAGGATCAGCAGGCTCCGAAGGGGCAAAGTAAAGTATCGGGGGTCTCCTCTGCCCAGGGGTCTCCTCTGCAGGAGAGTTTCCCCCTAGCCCTTCTCTTTAACAGGACAGGATTGGGGTGTCCCACAGTCTGGAGCAGGGCAGAGGGGCTGATTGGCCTTTGAACCCAAGTCCCAATGAAGAGCAAAAGGTGGTGTCCCATGTCTGTCCCCCAAAAGAAACCATGTCAGTGCAAGGTTGACGACTCTCCTTTCAAAGTTGTGCCTGGAACTCAGAGCATCTGAAACTCTGTGCCTGAGCTCCTATCCCTGTCCCCAAAGAGCCTGGCACCATCATCGTCCACCCTCCAGTGCACTTGACCATCAAAAGCTGTGGGTGTGGTGTATGTAAAAGTTCACCGTCTGTTACACTGGAGTCTGCGTTTAAAACGAGGTTAAAAGGAAAACCCTCAAAGAACAGCTACTTCTCCACTAGGCCCCTTTTCCATTTGCCAATACTTCGGATGATTCCGTTAATCTTTATTTCATGGGCACGTTACAAGAAAACACACGAGCAGGAGGGGAAACCAGTGACAGTTAAATAGACACGGCGCCGGCTAGCAGCGGGCTAAGCTCCCCAGTTCAGGTACTATGGGATATTTATAGCGCTAGAGTCCGCACTGTTTGGGGGTTTATAGTCTCTAGCCTACCTCCGTTTCTACAGGGGCCTCCCCAGGATATGAGCTTTGTGTGGGGACAGGCGATTCCTGTCCCCAGCAACAGCAGCCCACCCCCCTTCTCCCCAGCTGTCTCTGCATTGCCGCACAGCTGTCTCCACGCACACAGACTGGGGCCCGATATACTTCTGTCCATCACGGCAAGTGGAGAGGTAGGGAGCTCCAAGCCAAGCCAAACCCCCACCCTCACCCACCCCATTCTGATCATAAAGAGACCGGAGCATTGTGTTACAGTCTGTTAACTACAAATAATTCAGGACTGTCCACAGGGAAACTGCTGGAAGCAGGCTTTGAGGTGCTGTAGTTTTACAGCTTATCTGCACCCCCACCCCCATCACTACCCCCCTCACCCAGGGGGCAGTCTGTTATCAATTCATTAGACGTGAATATTCTATTTCTCCCCCTTCACATATGCTCAGCTCCAACAATGATGAATGGAACCGATTCCCTTATGGGAAACAGTTTTTTCACTTAGTTACAAAGATTTCATGCCTGATTAGAGTAAATGAAGGCTGGGTGTGCGTCCGCTTCGTTTTTGGTCATTTCTAAAGGTGAGCCCTGCGGAGACAGAGAAAGGCAGTTCTTCCCGGGTCAAACGGCTGGTCCCAAGGCGCCCTTGGGAGGGGTGGATGGTAAGAGCGAGACACCCCTTTTCTCCTTGGCTTAGCCCTCAGGCTCTCCAGGGCCCCCATTCCCTGGCACTGGGGCATATGGAACCTCTTTATCTAGCTCCGCACTGTTCCATCTGGAATTCGAGGGCAGAAATAGAGGCGAGAAAGTTCTTTGTTGGGGAGCAGGGTCCCTACCGGGTAAGAGTGTAAAGGAAGAGGAGGAAGGGAGGGAGAGAGCTCAATGAAAAGGCTTAGGCTTGAGCAGTGCAGCAGTTCCCTGCTCCCACACTTGGTTAACCGTTAACCCCCTGCCCTGCCCTGGCCACATCTCCAGCTGGGGGACTGGGGTGGGGGTAGGATTTATCTCTAAGCCCAGGAACCCAGCAGGTGTTCTGGGTCCCCCTCTGGCTCAGCACAACATTTGTTCTGTCTCTTCTTCCCGCTCTCGCCAGAGGCTCCGTCCTGGCCTCCACCCACCCTCTCCCCTCCTCTTCCCTGGCAGGGGCACCCTCTGGCCACCCCCTGCCAGCTGTCCCTTCCCCAGGCATCCCATGTTGTTCACATGTCAGCATGTGTATCAGGAAGCAGGGGGGATGGTGGGGAGAAATGATTGAGGGGAGCAAACTGGTTCCACTCAGGACCCCAGAGCCAGAGCTCTACACTGGGGTTATACAGTATTTCAAGCATAGGTATCAGCCCGGCCACCCAAGTTCATGTGGGGCGTGGGGTCGGGGAGAGTGTCTGTCCAAGTTCTCTTTTCTCCTCCAGGAACACTGGCCTGTCCTAGTGTTTCTGTGATCTGGCACCAGGTCCTTAGGTGAGCTCTCTGAGTAAGATCATTCCATCCAAGGCCATGTCAGAGCATTTCCTGGCCATCAGACCTGGCGTCTTGAACTTCAGGAAAACAAACAAACAGCAGAGGAACCAAGCACGCAGACCAAGGTGCAGGAGTCAAGGTGTGCACGGAAAGTCCAGATGTAGAAACAGTCACAGATAACACAGAGAAGCAGGGTGACAGCACGGGGAGGTAAAGACAGAGACTGACCATATGAACAGGGCACAAAGAGCTAGGAGCAAACACAGAACACAAGTGGGAAAGGACAGTCAAGGCAGAAGGAAGCTCTTCTGTCCCCCCAGGCAAGGGGAGGCTCCATCTGGGCAGCCATGGGAAGCTGAAGTAGCAGGTTATCTCCACTAGAGGGGGCTCTGGAGAACCAGGCTTGGCCCTAAACAGTGGTTTTTTTTGCCTTTTTTTTTTTGAGAAGAAAAAAATTAGAAATATTAGAAACCACCAGCTGTCACTACCCAGAGACTACAACTGGTAGGGTCCTATTGCCAGTGGGACCGCCGGGCCGCCATCTGCAGCATTACGTGGAGGTGGCGCATCACTGTGTGCAGGTAGGGAGAGGTCTGGCCTGACAGGCTGTGTCTGGGGGGTGGGCCCCAGGGGAAGGGGGTCCCCTCTCAAGTTAGCAGGCAGTCTAATCTGCTGGCCTGCCCTCCAAGAGGCTCTTGCCTTTCTTTATCTGCAATAGAAGTTCTTGGCCCAAACCCAAGGCGCCTTCATGTGCCTTCCTCACCCCCTACACCCCCACCCTGCTTCCAGCTCCCTAAATGTGGATTTTTGAGATCCTTCCAGGTGACAGCAAAACTGCTTCTGAAGACTTTTTTAAAAAGACTTTTCAGGAACTGAACACATGTCAATGTCGTATCGCTGATTTAATCTTGGTCTTCATATTCTCGGTGGGAGCCTTTCTCTGAACCATAATTCCCCCCTTTCATTTCAGCAGAGGACAATATGGAGAGGGAAAGAGTCCAGAGGCTTTTCTCTTCTGAGGAGACAGTAACTGTCTAACAGGAGTATGGAAAAATATCGAAGTTTGGGGTTGGGCAGGGGGCCAGAAAGTAGCATCTCTTCAGATGTGATATCAGCCTCTGATTTTCATCTGGGCTTCCCTTTGGCTCTCATTTACCTGGGGTCAGAGCAGAGGGAGGGAAGGGAAGAGAGAGAAAAGAAAAAAGAAAAACAAGATAAACGTATCATGTTATGAAAGTTTAATCCTGCTTTTCCTTGGCTAAAATTACTTTCAGTATGGGAGATAAAAGGCAATGGAGTTGCCCTCGGAAAGTTCAACTTGTCTTTGAGAAGGAAGGAGGGGGGAGGGATCCTGGGGCTCAGCATGAATAGCCCTTGAATGAACCTCTTTCCTCTGTGCTCCCCATAACAACGTTCTCTCTGAAGTCAGAGAGAGAGAGGGGGGAGGCTTCTGACAGAAGCACCTCCAGTGCTGGTCTACAAGGTCGGGGAGCAAGGGTTATCTTTTCCTGGGTTTAAACACCCTCCCTTCCCTCCTGCTTGTTTGGGGATGGAGGATGGAAGGGGGGTGAGGGAGAACTCCAGGACATCCCCTCCAACCTTAGCCTTGGTATTTGGATTGTTAAGCCACCAGGCTTGCCCTTGCATTGAACCAAATAGGAGGACATCCATTTTCATTTAAACACATAGAAATCTATCACTTGTGCAATGGTAGGAGTGTAGTATCACCAAAACGAAGATGAAAAAGTAATAGATCCTACCTTCAAGAAATCCTATCCTGAAAGAAGGGGGAATTAACAGAAGCCAAGTATCCTTCAAGGAGACTTCAGTATAAGTCAGGATGGAGTTAAAACGGGGCTGGGGTGAGGATGGGAGGCAAGTCAGGGGAAGTGAAGGCACAGAAGCACCTGGAAACTTTGGCTCCCGGCAGTGAAAGGTGCAGACTTCCAGGAGACTCACATCCCTGAGAACTTTGGTTTCCTGTCAAGCATGACTGTCTGACATTCTGACATTCCTCAGCTTCTCAGAACTACCCCTCATTCTCCTCCATGGATTTTAAAACTGACCACACTGTAGTTTTCTGTTAGTCAATATCCGAGAGAGACTGATCTCTGTGGCCCCAAGCTCCCAAGGGCTTTTCACCTTGCATTCTATGCAAATGGCATCCCTTTCCTGTTGCCTGGAGCTGGAGGCACCGTGCCACTGTGGTTCATCAGGAAATGTTATTACTCATCGGGTTTCACGTGTAAGTGTCCAGAATCCTGCTGTCCCACACCCACCCTTACCTGAATGAACGCATTAAATGGATCAGACCCCAGAGGGAAAAGTTTGCATTTTATCCCTACACCTTGGCTGGGCAAGAGAGCTACCTCTGGCCTGTTTCCTACCTGGAGAAAGCTTCTGTCCTGAACAAAAAAAAGGGGGGATAAATGGAAGGTGGTTAAAAGGAGATTTCAACTCTAACTAAAAACTTGATCCAGTCTTGGGGCGGAACTCTCCTTGTACCTTAAATGTTACTATAAGATCTGGGGCAGACAGATCCTGAACTTGGATGGAGGGAACAAGGGGGCCTGCTTGGGCCCTAAGAAGCCTTTGATCTATGTATGTATATGTAAACGTATGTGTATATGATATACGTGTGTGTGTATGAAGAGAGGAGTTTATGACACCCCCTCGAAGCCCCCCAAATGTAAAGAACCATTAGACTCTCGTGTCCAGAGTCTTTTTCTGTCCCCTCAGGTTTTACTTTCAGCTCTGGCTGCAGAATCGGGGTTTCAGAACTAACCCCAGTACCTGCTCCACGTCCCAAAGTGGTAGGCCACTCACTCTCTGAGTGAACGAGTCATCCAGGGACAAGATGGGCTCGGAACATCAGGGGAACCTTCCGGAACTCTGGACAAGCCACTGAACTCCTCTGAGCAGGAGGCAAGGCAGACACTCCTCCCGGGAAGCGAGGGAAGGAGGGAAGGGCCAGGCAGAGAAGAAAAGGAGGCACAACACACAAAAACCCCAGAAAAACACACCGAAAAACCCCCCAAATAACAAGAAAGCCTGCCCCCCCTGTAGAGGCAGGGGGACCAGAGAGCAGACCGAGTGGCAAGAGGGGATGTTGCTGCTTTGAAGCGGTTTCCTGCTTCATAAAAGCGAAAGCCCTCGGCTGGTCTGGGTAAATATTACATTGGCCTCTGACCTCCCACCTCCCTTGACTGTTCCCCAGGCTTCCCCCCACCTTTTTTTTTCCTGAGCAACAGAGATACCTGAGGGAGAAGAGGCTATTTCCTCACCTTCAGGGTCCTCAGCTGGAGCCTTGGTCAAGGCTAGACCAGAAGACCAGGCTCCATCCCTGTCCCCAGACACAAGAGCCCTCTCCTGAGTGAGCAGGCTCTCCCTGGTCTCCTTTTCACGTTGGTGGAGAGAGGTGGTCAGGATCTCCCCGTCACCTGACAAGACTGGCCCCCCCAACCCTCACCCCAGCCACCTACACCTTTCTAACAAATCTTTTGACATTCTGTGGAATTAAAGCCCGCACCACTGGGGTATCTGTTGGGCAAACACTCCCCTGAGTTTTATCTAGAAGTGAACAAACTCCAAGTCCACCACCCCACTCCCAGTGACCCCCAGGGTGTGGAGCCCTTCGGTTCTCTGGGCCGGAGGACCCAGCTGGGAGACGCTGAGGAAAATGTTGTGAACTGCATGTGACACCGGGAAGCCACACCTGGCACCCTTGTGTAGGAGGCTTGGAGCTTGCTGAGAAGGGTGTCAGAACAGATGGCCAGGAAGGGTCTGGGGTCTGAATAAGGTCCTAATACACAGGAACAAAGGGCCTCCCTTCACACTTGTCACTTTTCCCCCTTCCTAGAAGATTTCTCACCTGCCCACGGGGGCCCATCCACCATTTGCTCTCTGATTACGGAGGGAGGCCAAGGGGAGCCACAGGACGCTCTCAGAGAGTTAGCTCCTGGCCCTGTACCCTGCACCTCAGTTTCTCCATCGGCATAGCGGAAACGGATGCTTTTCAAGACTACACAAGCACCCTCGCTTGCCTTTGTTTCTAGAGCCAGGCCTTGGAAGATGGTTAGGGGATTTGGAAAAATGACAAATGCTGCAAATGTGCAAAACTCTTCTAAAATTTAGAGCAGGAATAAAGCCAAGCTAGAGACATTTTTTTTTCTCTCTCTCTCTTTCTGAATTTGTTTGGAACTTTCTGCAAAAATAAGATTTTATTTAAAGAAAATCTATATGCTAAAGGTTCTTCTATGTAAAAATAGTTAAAAGACTCAATGGAGACTGGAAACTGAGAGGCAAGCCACGTGTGTGGCTCATGGTTAACATGTAACCAGTGGGGCTGGAATCTGAATTCTGAATTTGCTCCTGTTGGGGTTTTGGTGCCTGCAGCTTTAAGAGTAGAGACGAACGATATGGTCAGAGAACTGGTAAATTGGCATTTTTCTGGGAGGCTGCCTGCCATGGCAGGACAAGGGGCAGGTCTCATGGACCTCTGGCCACCTACCTGTGACAGCGCTGCATCTCTCCCGAAGAGAGAGCTCCTCGGAGCGGGAGGAAGATTCCTGGGGCAGACTCAGCATGGAGGGCACAGGCGGGCACTGGGGCCCAGCGTGCAAGCTGGACCACGGGCCTCAGGGGTTTGAGCCTTGGCCGGTGCTGATGACTGGACAAAGTGTAGGATGTCTGCTGAGCAGCATCTATTCCCTTTTCTTAGCCCAGGAAGCTCCCCTACGTCCGGCGGAGGCACAAGGAGCCGTGACCCCACACCAGAGGGGTGACACCCGAGTCCATACTGGGCCAGTAGGTTGCCCAAGTCACACAGTGAGTGGCCATCTGCTGGCCTCCGCGTGTGTGAGGACTCACTTACCCCAGCCCTCACCAGCACTCTTGAACCACCCGCTTAGCCACTTTCTCTTCCAGCTGTGCCCAGCGACCTCCCACTCCGTCCTGGGATGGGGCAGGCCGGTGCCTTGGGGTGCAGCGGCAGTCCCTGGGTACCCATGTCTCTCCATCTCTGCCCGTCTGCGGGCCCCAGGACCCCCGGCCCCTCTCGGCAGTGCTGCACTGGGTGGTGGAAAAAGGCCCCCTTCTCTTCAGCGCCTCCAACCAGCTTTCCTCCATCCATCGCAAGCCTTGCTATTTGCACAGTCAATGGCTCTGGCAAGGCGAGCCGCCCCTCCCTCCCCGAGAGGCACTGTGGGCCCTGTTTGTGTCTCGGTCTCTATAGACTCAGCATTCACAACTTGAAGAGGGTGGGACAATGACCAGAGCAGCTGCCTGCGGACTGTGCTGGCTGGGAGGCTGCCGGGGAGCGTCAGGCCAGCCGGAGTTTGTGCCCGATGCACCTGTGAGCTTTCTCAGGCAGCCACGGCCAAGGCGGAGGGGGAACTGGGAGCCAGAGGCCCCAGTCCAGGCCACCTGATTGGCTCCCACTGCATGCCCACAGCTTTCCTGGACAAGCTTTCCACCAGCTGTGGAGTCCCTCAGGGCCTGGAGGGAAAAGCAGGGTCCTGGCCCTGGGAAGCAGCCCTTTATAACCTCAGGACAGGAAGAGGCAGAACGCTCGTCCAGGTCAGAGAAAGTCAGGAAGCTTCGCCAGGGGCCTGCCCAGGTAGAAGAAAGGTACATTACTTACAGGGATTCAGGTTGTTGCAATATAATTTAGTTTGATTGAACATGCATTTATTGACTATCTACTGTGTGCCAAGTATCCTGGGAGAGAGGCATGTCACTGTCCGGGCTCTTGACAGGCTTGCAATCTGGGAAGGGAGGCCGGGGGATGCAAATAAACGATGTTCATACTAGTTGAGTATAAGTATTGCAGGAGGGAGGAGGAGAGAGAGAGATTAACCAGAGCCCTGTGACCTGGGAGGGGCCATCAAGGGAGGGGATGAGTCCAACTTCATTTAGGGAATTTAAACAGAGGTTGGAAGGTGAAAACCAGGTGTCCAAGGATTCCTCTGTGGAACAGAAAGGTATAATGGGTGATGGCTGAGATTCTGAGATTCCCACCCACTCCCAGGGCTTGTGACCTTGAGTCACAAGCTCAGTCAATACAAGGGAGAAAGGCTCTGTTGGAAGTGAAGTTGAGTGTTGGCCCTGGCTTGGGCTCCTGAGAATGACCCGGCACTGCTGGCCTTCCTTCCATAGTAAATCGATCTGCTTCTCACACCGTCACCCCCACGACGCCCCTCAGAGCAGGGTGCCGGAAGGCTAGGCTGGTCCAAGCCCTGGTTTCCTCTGCGCCAGAATTCTCATAATCACATTCAAGTGAGTACCCAGTACTCTGTCTCCAAGCAGGGGCAGACCCGTCAGAAGCGAGTCTCGGTCAGCTCTCGGCCTGCACGGCTCTGACTTCTTCTAATCGTTGTCATAAGCGGGACAGAAGCAGCTGCTCACTCCAGTCTATTATCAGCTTGGTTGGAGACAGAGAAATTTAAATGACAGTACGATGCTTAGCAAAGAAGCGAAAGTCGGTGTTAAAAATAAAGAAAACAAGACAGCTTGTTTCATCGAAATGGAAGGGTTATTAAACAGCCCTGCATTAATCAGTGATCTGCCAGGGCTGAGAACTGAAGAGCAGCAGAGGGCCTGGGGAGAGACCTGGAGAAGGTGGGTAAGAGAGCATACCCACGGCGGGCAGGAGGTGCCTGGGCGCTCGGGCTCACTGCGGGGACTGGGGAAATGTGCTGATCTGCAGAGGGGGATGCGGCAGCCAATTCTCTATTCCGCAGATCGGCGGCCCTGGAGACAGTGGTACCCCAGCTTCTCCCCTTACAAAATCCTGCTTCTGGCATCTTTCCATCAGCCACCACCTGCACCAGCCCTGGGGGCACCCTACCCTGTGCCTTCCCACCAGCCAGGGCTGGGGGCGGGGGAAGCCAAATGGCTTTCTGTGGATGGCCACAAGCCCCCCACCAGGCCCTTTCCTCTTTCACGGGGGCGGGAGGGGAGTCCCCAAGAACTCAACTCTGAGTTGAGCTCCTGATATCCCACCCCCCATTCTGCAGTGCATCCCTGAGGATGACCAGGGTTGTGGCCACCTGGATGCAGAGTGTGATCCCTGGAGCAGGTGATCTCATGGTGGCACCTCCAGCCCTGGCCCGCAGAGCAACAGGGCTCCATGTTTGACCCTGGGAGCCCTAAGTGGGCCCTCACACATCTAGTACCTTTGCCAAAATAGTCCACCCTGGATATACCTGCCTTCTCACTTGTGCGGGGGTCCTGCTGCGGGTGCTGTCCCTCACAGGCTGCAGGAAGGATGCGTTAATGACACAGCACATGGGAAATGCCCAGGGAACCCTCAAATCACTGCACATGGGGCAGCTTATATAATGAGGCAGGGGAACTGGGTCCTGAGAACTAAATGACAGAAGAAAGGACTTCCAGAGAGCACAGGAAGGGTCTGGCAGAAAAACGGACTTGCTCACCGCCTTGGCAGGGGCGTGCAAGGGGAGGCAGTGGCTGGGCATACCCACGTGCACGTGTGCACGTGTGCGCCCCTCCGGGTGTGCAACCTGTTGGATCTTGAATCAATCACTCCAAGAGCATTTTCTCTGCTCTTTGACCTCAACATTCTTTCTCCTCACCCCTCCCTTCCCTCCTGCTTCCCTCCTGGCTATGTAGCCTTTTCCAGGCTCCTCTCTCACACCCCATTCATCATCCTGGGGCCAGATTCTCACTCAGGGAGTTCTTTTCATCTCCTGCCCCAGGTCCCCCAGCGCTGCACCAGCCTGCATTCCCCTGCTCTCCCCTCCAGCACATTCTTCTCCCGGACTCAGCCTCTCTGATAATTGTGCACTTCACTTTCCTTCAAAGTTAGGGCTGGGGTCCTAGATGTCTCAAGCTGATTGGACTACAAGGATCTCAGAAAGTCTCTCTTTTCCCGTCGGCTCACCCAGGGGCTTAACGCCACACCAGATGTTAAGGGTCCTGCAGACCGAATACTCAGACAAGAGCCGCAAGCAGACAGACCTCTTTCTGGAATGCCAACCACCTCCCAGCCCTACACGTGTCCCTTTTATCCAGGCCCAGAGCACTCCCCCTGCTCTGTGTGCGTGAGTGTGCATGTGCCTGTTACTTAAGAGAGGCTGCCTGGCAGCTCAGGATCTTTTCTGCAG
This sequence comes from Suricata suricatta, assembly GCF_006229205.1. Lineage (NCBI taxonomy): Eukaryota > Metazoa > Chordata > Mammalia > Carnivora > Herpestidae > Suricata > Suricata suricatta. Next base: position 142,184,911 of record NC_043702.1, read on the forward strand.
GAGCTCAGAGTCTCAGACAAAGAGAGAAAAATAATAGAAACGGAAGGTGGGAAGGTACAGGGTGGGGACCCAGCCTGCTTAAGAAGCTTCCTCTTAAAAAGGAGTTACAACTTTGAATTCGAAGGCTGGCTGTCGATCAGAAAAGCACTGGAGAGGAGGAGATGCACTGGAGGATCAAGGAGGGGAGTTTCGCCCCACATGCTGGCCAGAGCCGGTATGGGAAGAGTACAGAGAACACTGAGCTCCGGCTCTGGGACTGTCCTCAGCATCGGCTCCTCCTCCTCTTCCTCCAGGCCAGCTTTCCTCTTTCCTCCTTCCATCCTTCTTTCCTGCCAAGGGCACCTGGATGAATCACCAAGAGCAGCAGAAGTGGCCCTTAAATCACCTTCAAGGTGAGAGGAAGTGTGGGGGGGGTGAGTTGGAAAGCCTGGGGCTCAGGGGACCAGGGAGGAAGGCCATAGGGACCGGCGACACCCAGTTCCCCCCGTGAGGCCAGGCATCCATCAGAAACTTCTGAGGCATAAGAATCGCCTGTCACCTGACTGTAATGGGGTCTCTAGCCTTCGTCCCCAGCACACACAGGGCAGCCCTTGCTGCCAAGGAGGTGATGTCCTTGTGCAGTTTCTCCAAAAACAGGAACCAGAGTAATTGGTGTTTATTCACAACTGTAGAGTTAGCAGAGCACTTTCATATCCATAATCTCATCCAGTCTCACCACAACCCTGTGAGGTGTCCTGCAGCAGACTGAGGACACTGAGGCTCCGAAAGATTAAATAACAACCAGGAACTAGTAGTTCCTTCCACGAACTAGGAAGTGGCTGAGCGACACCTGAGCCCTCCCTGCACCTGCTGCCTGGCTGCATGCACCACAGTAAGCTTGACCCCCTTAGGGAAGAGCCCTGTCCATAAGCCTCCCTACGGGAATCGCAGCCCACCCCATTCTGCTCTTGAATGTTCTGGCTGTCACTTGGCCGCTTATTATTATAGGCATGTCATGCGATCTGTGAACTTGTGCAGTTTGTGACTTTGGAGCACTCTTGCCGAGACTTTTCCTGCATGAAATGTTCTGCATCCTGTGCTGTGCATCCTTCACCGGCAGAGCTGGTGTCCCCCCCACCTTCCACACCCCAACCACCCTTCTTCATTCTTCTCTTCACCTCATCCACCTCCCAGTAACACTTGCTCTTTTCCCAGTGGGTTCAAGATGAACGCCAACCAGGGTCCTTCCCAAACAGTTTGCTCCCATCTTCACTACCTCCATCAGTTATGAGCCAAGTGCGTTAGTCCACACCATGCCAAAGGCAAGACTAGTAGCTGAGAAGTGAGCACAGAAGTGAGTGAATGGCATCATGCTACCCCTGCACGGGGTGCTGAAGAGCACGGGGGAGTATTCCTGCCTTCCAGGAGCCTCTAATTCAACGGATAAGACACCGCCGCATAACAAGAGAGCCAACCCGGCAATGCAGGGCGTGCTAAAAACAAATTTCTGATTGACTTTGGAGGAGAGACAGGCGATTGGGGGCAGCGAGGTCCTGGAGACTTCCTGAAGCTCTGAAAGATGGGCAGGATTCGGAGAAGCAAGGAAGAAAGTGGACACAGGTGTTCCGGGGAAAGGCAGCTACAGAAGGGAGATTCTGCAAGGTGTCCTGGGGACCCCGCACACACGAGTGGAGTTGGTTGGGAGTGGAGTCCCTGTGGGAGAGGTGGAAAGGGAAGCTGGACAAAGCAGAGCCAACTGGGGGAGAACTTGAACTTGAGTGCTTGGCCACCCAGCCTGAGCCTATCTGGGCAACAGAGGGGGTTTCTCTGGGTGAATATCACACTCTGGCCACGTGCCTGGCAAAGTTAGACCAGGGGCTTGAGGCATGAGGCACACGGGGCAAGATGTCTGTGGCCGAATCTTAGCTGCCAATGGCTTTCACCAGAGTCCATCTTTGCAAATAGTCTCCGGGACAGTCTTACATGTGCCATTTTCAGGGAGACGACACAGGGTTACTGGCCAGGAGTCCCACTCTTGAACTTGGGGGGGAGCCTGACTTTTGGAAAAGGACAGTATTAAAAAATGCAGCTCGATCTGGCACAGATGGTCCATTTCCTGCCACAGGGATGAAGCAGCAACGATGGGGAAGCTCCTCATCCCCAGATCACGTCTGTGGCCGGCCTTGGGAGCCACCAGGGAGGAGAGAGGCAGGGGCATCTGCAAGAGAAGCAGGAAGTGCGGGGGGACTTGGGGCAGGTGAGAGGGAAGATGGGGGCATGACAGTTTTCCTTCAAGAGGAGAAGGACCGGGCAGCTTATGGAGAAAGTAAGAGGGATTGAGGACCAGTCCATTGCCTGAGAGCTGAGATGAATACCTGGAATTTTGTTTGGATTTTTTCTTCCCTCTCCTTGTCTCTCCCTTTCCCTCCCACTGCTGTGACTCAGAGCTGTGTCATTATGCTTCGAAAACATTACGGTTAATGGCAGCATAATATGCCATTATATGGAGCAGCTGTAATTTATTTAACAATTTAGTCAGGCACTTTCTACCCTGTGTCCTGCTCTCCTGCCCCATTTCAACCTCAGAGTCCGTGGCTCTCCTGTGTAGAGTAAGGATGGGGTGAGAAGGTAGGAGACGCATCTCCGGGCTTCTTGGAAGGTCATTCAAAATGTCCCTGAAAAGAGAGTTTGCCAGCTAACAGACCTCTTGCCACAGAACAGCCCCAGAATCCACCTCGTAACAGATATGTCAACCCAGGCCCCCAGCCCCAGCCTGCTTCATGACTGAAACAAGATGGGAGACTCAGGTCTTGACCTTTAAAATAAAGTACTTGCCAGATCTCACTGATCATTCTATTGAGTTTTCCCAGACCGGCGATAAGAGGGTTTGGTTGAAAAATAACATCTAACTATGTGGGCAGTGTGAGATGGTGAGGAAAACATGGACCTCAGAATGTCCTGCTTTTTAGCAAAATGACACTGGTCTAGTTATTCGACCTTCCTGAGATTCTGCAAAATGGGTAGAATAATACCCATCTTGCAAGATAATCACAGAATTCTCCATTGCATCTGGAAAGGATCCAGCACAGGGTGCCGCATAGCCAGTGGTTAATAAAAGATAATAATAATGGTGGCTCCTCTTTATTATTATCGTTATAAGAAGCAAACAGCCGTCGCTATTGTATGCAACTCGTGGCCCTCAGGTTATGAAGTCTTCTAGGATGAATCTGACTCGATTTAGCAAAGCCATCGCGCCACTTTTATGTCCAGCCTGCCTTTGCGAGGAGCCTGAGAATTCCTTTTTCTATCCTTTCATCCCATAACTTTACTAGAGCAGTAACTCCGCTTCTAGGATGATTTAAGCTGGCTTCGAGTCAGGGGAGAAGCGGGGTGATCTTTCTAGGCCCCGCACAGTGCAGAGGGGGGTCTTGCTCCTGGGGCCTGATGCTCAGAGTCCCGCTAATTCGCAGAAATTCTTTCTGCCCCAGGGGTGAGGTGGCCACAGCGAGACGTGCTCCTCCCTGGCCATCCCCCAGAGGGGGTTGAAGAGGGCAGAGCCCATGGAAGGGGGAGGAGGTAAGGGGTAGGGGTGGCAGGGAAGGCAGCTGCTTGAAATTGATTGCTCCTGTAGTTTAGTTTAGACCATGGGCTCTCTCAGCGCTGCCCGGGTGGCGACCTTTAGATAATAAAGGGAATTCTGGGAGATTTCTGACAGGCCCATGACATATGGGGCAGGTCTGCGGGGTCAGGCGGTGTATCTCCCTGCTCCCGGCCCCAGGGTAATGAATCTTGTTTGGACTTTGCAAAGCCTGCCAGGCAGTGCCCCAGAAAGGAGCCGGGCCCCCTCCCCTCCGCCACCCCACAAATGAGGGTGCGTCTTTGGAACCCTTCATAATTCAGGGAGGCAAGTCCAAGCTTTTACAGCCTGCGAGAGGAGAGGACAAACACTGCGTGTTTTGCTAAGGCCCTGGGAGAGCTGGTGTGGTTTCCAGGGCCCCATCAGAGCCCACTGGGAAAGCTGGAAGGGGAGGGGGGGAATAAAAGCAACAGAGAGCCCTCGCTTGGTATGAAAAGGCAGTGGTCCCGGGACAGGGCTGGAGCAAGAACCGGGGTGGGTTGGAGGGAGTCCCAGAATATCCCCTAGGGCTCTGGGGCTCTGCAGGTGACATGCCAACTGTCCCGGAGAGGAGCAAGCAGAGAGGACAAGAAACACCCTGCATGAAGAGCCAGGCTGGGGACAGACGGCAAGTTCTCTGGGCCTCTGTTTCGAGCCGGGTAAAAGGGTGCAGGTTTGCTACCCTTGGTTTTGCAGAGATGTGAAGAGACGGACATCCCTAATGCCTTGGCCCTGTGATGGCTTCTGCACAGGTGGGCTTGCATGGGCTTGCACACACACCCTTTCCTTTAAAAACACACCCCCGGGGCACCTGGGTGGCTCAGTTGGTTAAGCATCTGGTTTCAGCTCGGGTCATGATCTCGTGGTTCGTGGGCTTGAGCCCCACATCAGGCTCTGTGCTGACAGCTAGCTCAGAGCCTGGAGGGAGCCTGCTTCAGATCCTGTGTCTCCCTCTCTTTCTGACCCTTCCCTGCTCACACTGTCTCTCTCTGTCTCTCAAAAATAAATAAGAAACATTAGGAAATAAGTAAAAATAAATAAATAAATACATACATAAGTAAATAAAAGCACACCCCCATCCCCAGCCAAGACCATAGACACCTTATCCACCCCCTGCTGTGTTAGCTGGCTGGGACTGTGGTGACAAAGTGTCCCCCACTGAGCGGCCCCAGCAACAAAAATGTGTTGTCTTGCAGTTCTGGAGGCTCCAAGGCAAGATGTTGGCAAGGCTGGCCCTATCCGAGGGCCACGTGGAAGGGTCTGTTCCAGGCCTTTCTCCTTGGCCGGTTGCTGGCCGTCTTCTCTCCCCTCGATCTTCCTCTGTGCCTATCTGCCTCTGTGTCCAGATCCCCCTTTCTCTATGGATGCCAGGCATTTGGATTAGGGCCCAATCTAATGACCTCACTTTAATTTAATTACTTCTATAACGTCACCCTCTCCAAATACAGTCACATAACTGGAGGTTAGGACCTCAGTACACGCATTTGGGGGGTTCATGATTGAATCCCTAACATCTGCCTGCCTCTCTTGCCAGCACCCAGCCTCTGCACTCTGCCCTGTCACTCTGCCTCTGTCCACTGTGACATCTGAGACGGAGGGTCGCCCCATCGTGTAGGATCCCAAGCAGAGAACCACGCACAGCTCTGGCCACCGAGCCCCACTGCCCCACTGCCCCATCGCCTGGAATATGGCTCCCCTTGCACTATGAATGGGGATTATTAGAGCCTCTTCAGATTTCCTTCACCCACTCCTTGGTTCTTGGACATTGGCTCTGGCTTCTCCACCTGTGACAGGAATCCCACAGACAGACCGGTAGAACATTGCTCCGCTCACAGTGAGAGGAGGTGACTGGATAGAAACCGTCACCAGAAGTTGTCTTCACACCCAGTGGAGGGCCACAGTATCATCGACTGCACCTTCTCGGGGAAGGATGCCAAGAGGGCATGTAGGCAGAGGCCTGTTTTCTCCCTCACCTTCTTCCTCTCTCTCTGGGGCGAGATGTAGCCACTTAGCTTCGCAGAACAGCACAGTCTGGAGAAAAAAATGACATTCGATTAATGAAGCAAACGCAGCTGGTATAGCAGTGACATCTAAATTGTTCCTTTGGTCCCTTTATTTTCTGTAGGAAATTCTCCCTCTCCCCACACCCCCTCCCTTTCTCTTTAAATCTCGTGCATAAAATACGCTAATAACAATCTTCGGTGTCTGTGCATGAGTGACAGCTGAAATAAGAAAAAGACTAATCGTACCTCCTGCAGCCCTGTCACATGGAGATTAAATGAGCCTCCCTCCACCCCTCCATGCTCACCGCCCCCTCCCCCACTCTCTCCTCTCTCTCTGGGTCTCTCCTCAATGAGAATCATGGGCATTTGAATAATAATATTATAGACGCCATCAGGGTGACAGTGGGGAAAAAATCAGCCCAAACCCATGATTATTCCTTCAATCTAATAATTATTTAAATACCAGATAGCTCCTTTTAGTCTAATTGAGGCCTTTCAGCTGTCGGCATTACCCGGGGCCTTTGCGCTCGCCCTCTCCCTCACCTTGTGCTACCCAACGTGCCTGGACTACCTCCGAGGTCCGTGTTAGACAGAACTACGCTCGGGATGTTTGCATGTACGACTGCGCTGATGACATTATGACAGGTCCTTGAGGATCGATCTGCCACAGGGGACGAGCCAGGGCCCCAGAATCTCACGTGTAGACATTTTATCCTCATAGGCTTTAATTCATAGACATCTTAAACCCAAAGGAGCCTTCTGAGGTCGGTGGGTCCAGTCCCCTGCCTCTGGGTAAACGTATTCTTAGATTGCGGTGGGGAAAATCACAGTTAGAAAAGTCCAGGCTTCTTGGAATCCTCTCTAGATGGGATGTCCTCCTTAATATCTAACTTCAGTCTCTCCTGCTGCATTTCTCACTCTTCGGGAGGAAGGGGCTTCCTGTCTGTGAGGTTGATGGGAGACATCGGCAGCCGCCTTCTCACCCTCTCGGCCCTCAGTCCCTAGCCTCCTTGCGTCTGCCCTGTGTACCCGCTTGCTGCTCACCCGGTTCACTCCTGCCCATCCTGGGACTGCCCCCACCAAAGTCACCTTTTCTCCCCCACACGGGGCAGTCTCCAGGCGGAGCATAGCTGACTCCCAGGACCCCTTCACCTGCAGTAGTGGAAGCACTAGACTTCTTGTTACAAGGTCTAGCCTGTCCCCAACTCATCTGGGGCCACAGTGATAGTATGTCTTCTTTCTGTGGGCTTTGGTTTCTTTACTAAAAACAAGAAAGGAGGAAGAGCAGTGGATTGGAGCGATCTCATATCCCCTTTCCCACTGGCCCTGGCTTCCTGCTTGTGTGACCTCCTCATTAGAAAGGATTGCTGGGGGAGAGGACGACTTTGCTGCTTCTTCTGTGGGTGAGGAAGGAGGGGGCGTGGAGCCTGGGAACAGCAGCTGACTACTCCTCGGATTTCACGGCCTTCATTGACACGCGTACCTTTTCTCTGTCACCATCTTGGCTTGTGGGCCACCTGCTCCGTGCAGTTGTGATTACGGGCACCTCTTACCGTTACTGTTATGAACAACATCACAGGCAAGATGATGCCGGTGGTGCCGTTGCAAGTGGTGGTCCCAAAGGTGTGGTGGCAAGGACCATAAAATGAGGATAGCGCTGGTGGTGTTGCTGCAGATGGGGCCAGGGGGTGAGATCGACTATCATGAACACTGAGGCAATTTGGCAAAAAAATGCATCTGGACTGTAAGCCCTCTTCCGACTGGCTCCTTCGGTAATGAGGGAAGCCAAGTGAGTGGGCGCGGCACCCAGAGGTCCGGAGAAGGGCAACAGAGCGGGTAGGCAGGTGGGGAGTGGGGGGGGAGGGGGTCCTGCCCTGAGTGGAGCAGAGAGTGTCCGATTGTCATCTCCTCCCTGCTTCGCCCCTGGCACCTATAGCAGCAGGTCTGGGAGGTATTAGATGCCTCTACTGCCTGTCACCAACACCTGAATCCTGATGGGGGGTGGGGGGAATGGCATCATCAAGCGCTCCAGATAAAATATTTATTGGTACTTGCTTTCCCAAGAGGCATGTGTGGCCTCTCCTTGGCGTCAGGAGTGCTCTGAGTAAGGTGTCTCCGCAGGCTCGGCAGGTAGGGCGAGCATCCCGGGGCTGCATGTCCTAGATTGGGACTGGGGGTGGGGACAAGAGACAATAGGCAAGTGTTGCCTCTTGAGAGTGCATGTGGCAGAGTGACTTCACAAAGAGACACAGAGAGAGACAGAGAAGTGACAGAAAGAAGGAGGCCTCATGGAGAGGAAACTCCTGACATTGACATCAGACGGGTGGGGTTAAGAAGAAATGCTCCGTGCTCCAAGTCAGAGGCACATGCTCTCTGGTTTCTATGAAACCGAGGATGGGAAATTCATTCTAAGACAGATCGTGGAATGATGGAGTTCACGAAGAGCTGGAAATATTGACAAGTAAATTAATAATTTCAGATGGACTGGACGTCATTCTAAGAGCTTTCTATGTATTAACTGACTTCATCATAAAAATCCAATGAGGTAGATGCTGCTCCTAATCCCATTTTATATAGACAGTGACATACTATCACAGAATGGCTGAGTACCTTGACCAAGTTTACACAGCTGTCAGCTCTGTTTGAATCCAAGCGTCTAAGTTCAGAGGCACAATGATTCTGCTCTTCTCTGAACTCAAAGAGGAGACTCGATCTTTGCCAGTGGGGCCCCTGCTTTGGAATGGCTACCTGGTCATATCAGCCTTGGCATGGAGAGATGGAGGCTCTTGTCTTGGCTGTTAAGTCTGGTGTCCTTGTGAAAGCCACTCTCCCAACGTGGACTGCGAGCATCCCCTGCCAGCTCAGCACTGCGGACCGGGCCTCCTCCTAACCTTAGTACACCAGAGCCTGCTGCTGCCGGGTCACAGGCTCCAGGGGCCATCTGTCCCAGAGCAGATGCTGACTAACGGGGGAGAGAAAAAGCCCAATATGGTGGCCTGTTGACAACTCCTGGTCTAACCAGTATTACCAGGTAGCTTGGGAGGACCTCAGTCTCAATTACACATTCTAGAAGTTAGAGCAAAGAAGCTCAAGGTATCACTTCACCTGGAAGAAGAAATCTTACAAACTGGTTCATTCAAGCACTCTTTATATTAAGCCCAAGAAATAGGCTCGGGGAGATGACCAGATTAATGCTTTAGTCCTCCTGGGTGACACGGGCAGGATTTGAGTCCCAGGTTCCTGAGTTCCCTGGCTCTTCCTCCTGCCCTGTGACTTCATACCTTCCAGGCATGAGGCCAATTTTCCCATTCATAGTTCTTAGCTCCCAGGATTCTGCACCTCCACTGGCCTCCCTGTTGGCTGCAGAGAGCTATGTTGGGCTTGTGCAGTAGTATGGTAGAGAAGATCGCTTTGGATCCATTCCCTTTTCCCAATACAGGGTTCACTGGGTCAGGGAGAGCCAGGGCTCAAAGGTCTACCCGCAGTGTTTATTCCCATGAAAAGGAGGAATAAGAGCAAATAATGGAGCTCAAGAGCTCTGGTGGGATTCCTGAAACAGTCTCCTGGGAAGTCTTCTGGGATATAAACAATGGCTGACACCCGTTGAGCATGCATCATGTGCCAGACGCCATCCTTAGAGGTCCCCGTGCATCTCCTTTCCTCTCATGACTGCCTTAGAGAAGGTGGATTTTATAATTGCCCCCATTCTGCCAGAAAGAGATGTGGGACTTGACCTGCCCCGGGGCCCAACGTGTCCCCCCAATTCCACCTCATCACAACAGTTGCCCCCTCTTCAAACAGCCTCAGGTGGACAGTGGGCAGAGGGGAGACGCGGTCTCTCTTAACCTCACATCATGTCCTTTGATGTTATCTCTGCTCCCAGGACCTTCTTCCTTGAGCCACAGCCTAACCGTATCTGTGCAGGCGTTTTGTGGGGAATGCAAGACCCTGCTGTCCACCGGCTCTGTGCCAGGGTGTCTCAGAGCACACTTTCTAAAAGACCAAGCCCCACGTGCAGAGCGGTGACACTTACCACCCTCCTCGCAGCTCCTCATGGAACACTGCGCTCCGAAACCATGCGGCAGGGGCATGCCCGGAATGGTCTCTCGTAGTTCCCGGGGCCAGCTGGAGAATGTGAGGGTTCTGTTATTTCCTTTCCACAGCTCCTCTTGAGGAATTCACGTCCTGCTACCGGCCCCAGGACGTAGCTAAAAATAACCTCTGGTTTTCAAACTGAAAGCTCTGTCAGGAGGCTTTGCCGGTGCGCGTGGGGCCGGAAGGGCTGTGTCAGAGTCGCTGAGGTCAGCCTGGGCTTCATGCTGCTGTTGCCTTCCTCTTTCCAAGGAAGCCTGGGGCCTCATGAGTCACCCCAGAACACCCCAGCAGAGCCTGGTTGGAAGAAGCCGGTCAGGTGGGGCCTCTGGCACCATGGTGGCTGTCTGGCTTTTCTAAAGATACAGAAAAAACACTGTGGATTTCCAAGGTGGCGCCTGTTCTAATTCTAATCTATTCCATCCAGATTGGGGGTCGGGGGGGGGGGGGGGGGTCGAAGTAGACATGACTCTCCTAAGCCACCTTGGAGCAAATTCTCCATCCTTGAAATGGGTGTTTCCATTCCTGCTGCCTCCTGAGTCCAGAGTTCCGTCTGGACTTGCCTGAGACGGTTGGTGGGCAGTCTGTCCAGCTGGAGACAGATCTGTCTGCCAGACAGCTTGCTGCCTCCTCCTGCTGCTGCCACCTGCTGCTTCAGCCACTGTCCCTGTCCCTATAAGTCAGAGACAGTGCTTAGAGATGGGACAGGCTCTATTATCCTTTGCCCAGGAGTCTAGAAGCCCCACCTTGCCATTCTGGGCAACTTCCTTAAAACACAGAATGAGCTTTAGAGCTTGGGGATCGGAGGAAAAGGAGCCAAAGAGTCAGGACAGGAAAGTGCCTGGGCTCTAGGCAGGACAGGCTGGGGCCTGGCATTGACTTCACGAATCCTTAAACAGTCACAGGGCCCCAACAGTGGGCATGAGGCTGATCCTCAGCTCGCTTCCCTTTGTACCCACATTTTCCAAACCCAGAACTCTTGCCCAGGCGGGTAATACTGGACTCAGGCAGCTAGTCCCGTTCAGCAAGGAGTCTGGGTCTTCCTGGGGCTCTGCCTGCAGAGAAGCAGAAGGTCAAGTGACTTCCACCAGAGCCCGGCCACCTGCTCACCAGAGAGGCAGAGAGCGCCCCCCGCCACGCTCTGTCCCAAAGCAGGGTTGGGGTATCCACCCTCCTCCCTGGGGCTGCTCAGGCTCCTAAATGGCCCATGTGGGAACCCTAGGGCTAACAGTGTCAGTGTGGTTCACTTTTCTAACAAGTTTCAACAGCTAATGCTCAGGGATGCTTCTTTCTGGAGAGGACGAGGCCAAAGGACAGCAGGAATCGCTGTTTTTCAGGATGAACAGCTCTTCCCCTTCCCTGTAGAGCGCAGGGCATGAGAAAGTAATGAAAGGCAGCATGTGAGGGTCTGGACGTCTGCAATAAGAAGGAATTTTATTTGTGATATCAGACTCTGGGAGTAGTTGACCCAGAGAGCCTGGAAGAGGGCCTTCTAAACAAGCTTTTAAAAAACAGGAGAGATTTCCACTCAACCGGGAGAGGATGGCCGTGACATCTGGGTAGGGAAGACCGGCTTTAGTGCCTACACCGGAATCGACTGGCTGCGTGAACTTAAACCGTCTTTTAACCTCTCTGAGATAAAAACGATGTCTTAAGAAGACAGAAATAGAGATGCTTTGTAAAGTAAAAAAAAAAAAGTATTTTACAGCGTAAAGGCCGGAGACCAAAATAGATAACAGGAGTCCCTGAACATCCCAAAGAGGGGGTGGGGGTATGTTAAAAATAGAAAAGCCAAAATGCAGAAGGAAGAGACTCAGAGCTAGTCAGGATCGGGACCCTGAGTCAGGCCATCCTAGTCCCTCTTTTCAGAATTTATTTTCAGTCTGACCACCCTGCCTTGTCTTTTCCAGAACCATGTGAGGGCCAGCCAGGAAGGTGGAGTAGATGAGAAGCCGGAGGATCTGTGTCCTCATCTGCGCCCCACTCAGAATGGAACAGAGGAGGCCTTGGCCACGGACTGCAGAGGTTGACAGCTGGTCTGTGGTCCTGCTCTCCGTGGTCTGGGTGCTGCTGGCCCCTGGGGTGGCCAGTGTGCCTCAGTTCAGCACCTTCCACTCGGAGAACCGAGACTGGACTTTCAACCACCTGACCGTCCACCGGGGCACGGGCGCGGTGTACGTGGGGGCCATCAACCGGGTGTACAAGCTGACGGGCAACCTGACCATCCAGGTGGCCCACAAGACGGGGCCGGAGGAGGACAACAAGTCCTGTTACCCGCCCCTCATCGTGCAGCCATGCAGTGAGGTGCTGACCCTCACGAACAACGTCAACAAGCTGCTCATCATCGACTACTCGGAGAACCGCCTGCTGGCCTGCGGGAGCCTCTACCAGGGCGTGTGCAAGCTGCTGCGTCTGGACGACCTCTTCATCCTGGTGGAGCCGTCGCACAAGAAGGAGCACTACCTGTCCAGCGTCAATAAGACCGGCACGATGTACGGCGTGATCGTGCGCTCCGATGGCGAGGACGGCAAGCTGTTCATTGGCACGGCCGTGGATGGCAAGCAGGATTACTTCCCGACCCTGTCCAGCAGGAAGCTGCCCCGAGACCCCGAGTCCTCCGCCATGCTCGACTATGAGCTACACAGCGACTTCGTCTCCTCCCTCATCAAGATCCCCTCCGACACCCTGGCCCTGGTGTCTCATTTCGACATCTTCTACATCTACGGCTTCGCCAGCGGCGGCTTCGTCTACTTCCTCACTGTGCAGCCCGAGACCCCCGAGGGCGTGGCCATCAACTCGGCCGGGGACCTGTTCTATACATCCCGCATCGTGCGCCTCTGCAAGGATGACCCCAAGTTCCACTCTTATGTGTCACTACCCTTCGGCTGCACACGGGCGGGGGTGGAGTACCGCCTCCTGCAGGCCGCTTACCTCGCCAAGCCCGGGGACTCCCTGGCCCAGGCCTTCAATATCAGCGGCCAGGATGACGTGCTCTTTGCCATCTTCTCCAAAGGCCAGAAGCAGTATCACCACCCGCCAGACGACTCTGCGCTCTGCGCCTTCCCCATCCGGGCAGTCAACTTGCAGATCAAGGAGCGCCTGCAGTCCTGCTACCAGGGCGAGGGCAACCTGGAGCTCAACTGGCTGCTGGGCAAGGATGTCCAGTGCACCAAGGCGGTAAGAAAGCACTCGCCTCACTCCCCTCCCCATCTGCGGTCTGGGCTGCGACTTTCCTGCCTGGGCATTATCGCACACCCTGTTGTTCCTAGAAAGGGTCTGAAATGAGAGTTTCAGGTTCCTATTATCTGCATATGGCCAGTAACACAGAGTCACACCAACACCCGACACTTGGGGCATGTTTGTTCATCCATTGAGCCATTCCAAATACATAGATATATTTGGAATATATGTATATATCGAGAGCCTGCATCACACCTGGCACCATTGTAGGCACTGCTGGCTTCAGTGGTGAACCAGACAGCAAAGCACCCTGCCTTCATGAATCTTCTGTTAGTGAAGCGAGACAAATAAATGCATAAGATGTGTCGTCCGTCAGAGGTCAATAATTACTGTCGAGAAAAATAAAGCAGGGAAGAGGGAGAGGCAATACCCAAGGAGATTGATTAATTGGAAAAGTGGCATTTGAGCAAAGACTGAGGAAGGTAAGGAAGTGAGTCATGTTGATATCTAGGCAAAACATTCCAGAGAGGGAACAGCAAGTGTAAAGAATTTGGGGCACGCCAGGACTGTGTGAGGAGCAGGAGAGAGCATTTGGGAGCTGCTGCTGGATCAGAGCATTCGGGAGAAAGAGTGGTAGGGGATGAGACCAGTCAGTGGTGACGGAGACCAGGTCATCCCCATTCAGGGCTCTGTGGGCCACTGGGAAGCCAAGTGAGGGAGCTGAGTAGGCAGGTGGATATGTAAGTTGGAAGAGCAGGAAAGGAGTCTGCTTGACCAGTAGATTGAAAACTTGGGAAGAAGAATCAGGAGTCTGGGCCAAGGGAAAAGAGAATAGGTGAGGCTCAGGATCTAAACCTGAGGACAGCAGATGGAAAAACATCAGTGGCAAGCATAGATGCTGCCATCTAAGCGGTCACCACCATGATCCATCCATCCATCCATCATCCCTCTGCCTCCCCATTCCTCCCTCCATCCATCCATCACCCACCCATCCATCCATCTATCCATCCATCCATTCATCCCTCTCTCCATCCTTCTTTTCATTCTCCCGCCATCCATCCATCACCCATCCATCTACCCATCCATCTATCCATTTAACAAGAGGGTATTGAAGATGTTCCGAGTGCCTAGCACTATCCTGGGCACTGTGGATGCATACATAAAACAATGTGATTACTACTCTTACATATCTCATGATCTAGTGGGAGAGAAAGAGAAAGAGAGAGATAAAGAGAGGGAGATAGTGGCTACAAGTTTGGGCTTTGGAGATGAAAATCACAGTTAAGATCCTATCTGTGCTGCTTCCTGCCCTCAGAAGTAATTTAACCTCTCTACATTATCATCTGTGAAATGGGACTTATCATGCCTACCTTGTGGGATGATCACATGAGACAATACATCTCAAAGATTAGCGTCATGTTAGATTTATCATTATTAGTTAACCACTATGATGTGTGACAAGTGCTAAGATAGATTTCTGTGCAAAGTTCTGAGGACTCTGGATCTGCAGTATGGGGAAAAATCTGAGACTAAGGGGCCCATATGGCATTCTGAGTACCCTAAGTTGAAGGTGCCTGCTGTTAGAACCAAAAACCACTTCTTAAAGCCTAGTGTACGCTTCGATTCACACCATCTTTTGCTTGGTATGATAGGATAGTGGTTAGGACTACAGACGTTGAAGTCCAATGGATTTGTACTTAAAAATCAGTTCTACCATTCAAAAGTGTCACTTTGGGCAAGCTATGTACCTGGTCTGAGCTGTAATTTTTTCATCTTTAAAATAGAGATAATAATACCCTGCCTATGATTATTATGGAGATCAAATAGAAAATATATGTAAAATGCTTAGTGCAATCCTTGACACTTAATAAACATTCATTAAGTGGAAGTTGTAATTATTAATATTAATCATAATAAGAAAGAAACAGTTACTTGCTGTTATTTCACTTTTATTCGATGAGAAGTTGAACTGGATAATTTCCAAAGTTTTCTACAGCACTGAAGTCCTGTAACCTAGAGTCCCCAGCCAATGAGAAAAACTGGAGAGGAAATGGAAGGGTTAATCGCCTCACAGAGTCATGCCTGGTTCCCATTGCCCAGAGCAGGCCTTGTCAGGAGGAAACCGCTGATTCCTGCCTGCTTCTGAGCCAGAGGGAAGAGGAAGCCACCACCCTTCTCTGGCTCCAGTGGCTTGCAGAGAGACAAGCCCGGGCTAGTGACCAAAAAGCAGCAAAGGCACTGGAAGAGAAGTGACAGTCGGTGGGACCAGGATCTCGGAGAACAGCCCCTCATCAGCCCTCTGTCCCAACCCTGAGCGTGGTGGGTGGAGAAGCTATAATAGAAAGAACTGTTTAAAATCCTTGTCATCTAAGGAGTCCTAGACCTGGGCCTCCAGAAATCTTTGGCAACCTTCCAGAGGCTTAAGGATTATCGAGGGAATCCATGGTCCCAGGGCTTAATTTTAACACAATCTCTGGACTGGCATGGAGCTCTCAGATGAAGGACTTGAGCTTTGCTCCCAGAAAAGGGATAAGGCTATCACTTATTGAATGGAAGCCATGTACTGAAGACTGAACTGGGCAATTTAAGTTTATCTCATTTGATCTCATTTGATCCTCAGTATAACCCTGTGAAGCAAAGAGGATCATCCCCCTTTGGCAGATGGAAAAACAAAGGCTCACAGTGATGAAGTCCATTGCTAAAATCTACACAACTGTAAACGACAAAGCAGGAGTTTGAGTTCAGCTCAGTGCATATGACTTCTGAGTCCAAGTTCTTTCCGTTTAACCAAGTTGCTGCTAAAGAAAGCTTTCACCATTTGAGCAAAGATAAAGGGGCTTCTAATGTCTGGGACCACCTGACAATTCAGAGAAGAGAGAAAGAAACACCAGCCCACTCCAGGGGCTTAGGCAAAAAACAAAAACAAAGCCCTCAAAAAACTCTTTCCCTTACAGCTCTGGAGATTCTAGAATCAGGAAAGATGTAGAGAAATCCACAATCACTGGCAAGGTTTTTTGCTTCTATTGTCATTACTCAGAAATTAGCTTGGGCTACACCTGTGCCCAGACTTTGCAGCCTTACCAGCCCTTTAGTGGAAAGGAAACTAAAGCCTTAAATCAAGAACTTTCAGAACTAAAGAAAGCTTGACCATCACTTGGTCTAATCCTTTCACTTTATAGATGAGAAAACTAAGGCTCAGAGAGGGTCCATGACATAGCAGAGCCACATGGGTGGATAGTGGGAGAAACAGGATTACAATTTAGATTTCTTGACTCTTACCAGGATACTACCTGCTGCCTATGGTGTAGGGATGAGAAAGGAAAGTAGAAAACCTAAAAAGTGGTAGCTAATTCCTCCCACCGGCCTTTCTAGGAAGCTAGACATTTCCATCATTCGGTCTAGTGATATACTTATAAATATTAAAGAGCTGGTTCTCTGCAGGCAGTAGGGCTGGGGTAGGGACACTTGATTAGAAGCATTAGCCAATTTCCCTGGTGCAAATACTCTCACCATGGCCAATTTCAAGCCACCAATGTGATGTCACTGTATTCAGACACATACACAGTCATCCCTCATGAGCTGGCCAGCAGGCCACTGCCTTGCTCCCTTTTCAAGGAGTTTATCTTTCAGCTCTGTGGGTCTCCCCATTATCTAAAGTTGTTCAAGGTCATCCTTAACCTGAATGTCATTCCCTTTCCTAAAGAATACACACGTGCGCGCGCGCACACACACACACACACACACACACACACACACACACACACACGGGCAGACCTACCCATACCAGCCCTCTACAGAACACCAAAGAATCACAAGATGCAAGTCTCTATTCCTGTTAGATCTGAGAAGGGAATGGAAGGGAAGTCACAGGTTTAGCCATCACATGGCCCAGCTTCTAAGTCAATTATTCCAAGGAAATAGACTGTCAGTGAGGGATACGCCAGCCTGCTGTTCCCTGGGAAGGGTGAGAGGAGGAAACTGGAGAGAGCAGTTTGCAGGTTTCTGCCTCATGCTCTCTATGTTTCCCACCATAGTCACTTCCGTCCCCGCTCCGGAATGCCTGCCCAGGACAGCTGCCACGGGACTCTGCACTCTTTCTGGCCCAAAGTCTGCAGCCTCTGCCCAGGGGATTCCTGGTTGGGCATTAACCGGGGTGTCTCGGAGGCCCTGCCTGGCCCAGCCCCAGACTAGGTGCTGTGCAGGCAGGACAAACCCTTTGGCAGTCCTGATTTTCAGGAGCACAGTCGTTTTTGTTAACAGAATGCGATCTTAGAAATAATCCACATAATATCCCGTTAAACAACCGCCAGAGAGGATACTACTGATCCAAGTGGACATAGCCACAGCAGCCGAACAGAGGGTAGAAGTCGGGTCTTCCTACTTTTGGTTAAGTTATTCTTTCATTTGCTCAGGGCCTAGCTTCTTTTAGAGATGCCCCAATGTTTCCTGAAAGATTCTCTTTACTTTTTTTTTTTAATGTTTATTTTGAGAAAGAGAGAGAGAGAGAGAGCATGCACACAAGCAGAGGAGGGGCAGAGAGAGAGGAGAGAAAGAATCCCAAGCAGGCTCTGTACTGCAGAGCTCATTGCGGGGCTTGAACTCATGCAGTGAGAGATCATGACCTGAGCCAAAATCAAGAGTCGGATACTTAACCAACTGAACCGTTCAGGCACCTCTGAAAGATACTGTCTATACAGGCACACCACCAGTCCCTTCAAAAGCCTGGGCATGGGGAGGACATCTCCTGTAGAATGAATGACCTTTTATTTATATCTACATGAACATTGTTGAAAACTGATCGTGTGCAACTGTAGAAATTGCGTCATTTAACACAACTCTAATAATAGTGCACTGATTATTTCATTTGCTCCTCAGAAAACTGGCTGAGTAGTATCACAAATGAAGAAACTGAGGTTTATGTGGATTAGGTAACTTTTCTTAAGTATAAGGGCCTGTCTCATGTTATGATGACCCTTTTCATCTATCCCCAGTGTAGCATGTGGTGAATAATTGAATGGCTTAAAATTCCTTATGCCCAAAGGGACACCTTACAGCCTGAGACACACCCAAGAACCCCCTCCAGCTGGTAGAAATCCTGTGATATGCCTCCAGACTGAATCTCCTCTGTCTAAAGAGAAAAATCTGTATACAGTGGTATGGTCCACAGGGACATTAAAATGATCAGAAAGTGAGTTCACGGAACCTGCTCTCCAGATTACCCCTGGATCTCTCAGCAGAAGGGCAGATGGGTGGCTGCAGGGTAGTGTGCGGAAGGCAGCAGATCCCTCTTTCTGGTTTCACAGGAGCCAGTGTGGGATTTGTGAGTCAACTGGTGAGATGCTTTATTTTGAGGCAGGTGTTAGGTTCCTGAACCCCAAGTCTGTACCTCTCTGAGGCATGGTGTCTGAGGGCTGGTGGATGGGTGGGGACTAATGTAAGGAAAGTCTGCCATGCCTCCCCTGTCACTTACCGCAGTTCCCTCCCTTCCCTCCAGCCGGTCCCCATTGATGACAACTTCTGTGGACTGGACATCAACCAGCCGCTTGGAGGCTCGACTCCAGTGGAGGGTCTGACCCTGTACACCACCAGCCGGGACCGCATGACCTCAGTGGCCTCCTACGTTTACAATGGCTACAGCGTGGTTTTTGTGGGGACAAAGAGTGGCAAGCTGAAAAAGGTAAGAGTCTGTGAACACAGACCCCGCCCCCCCCAGTGCTGTTCAGCTCCTTACCTGAGAGCCCCTTCTGGAAGGTTGCTGTCGGTGGACATTTAATACAGACAACTCTTCCCTTTCTTGGGCAGGGAGGTTAGAATGGTGAGGAGGAAGGTAAGTAGGGGTTAATTTTGTGGCTTACTGTCTAGCTGCTTCTTCCAGTCATTGGTGAGTGACTGTCTGAGGAAAGCAAGCATATTTCAGTATTGCCCACACTTCATGGGATCAGGAAGGTACATCACCCAGAGGGAAAAAGAATCATTCTTTTTCTCCAAATCAGGGAGAACTGATGCTTTGACTATCTGTATTATGAATCACCCATTTCACACATCCCTTCTCATGGTTTATAGAATTGACTGTACTGGTCACAAGTCTTTGTTGCGCCTAAAGCAGCTGGTTGATGCAGGTCATGGGTCCCAAATCTAAGGATCCAGGCAAAGGGTCGTGCTGGTTTGATGATGACATGTGGTGGCCAGGGTGACAAGACCACTCTCCCGCCTTTCCTCTTCCCGCGATCACAGACTGTGCCCCTCCCTCCTCCTCCCCACTCAAGGCTTGAGCTGCCCGGGAGAAGTGGACATCTTATCTCGTGCCTGCTCCAGGCCCCTCTGCCAGCCGGAGGGCACTGGCTGTCTGGGGTGGGCAGCATGGAAGGCTGAAACCGGCAGCTTGTGCCTGCTTGTCTCCTGCTTCGGGTGCCAAGACGAAGCACTGTCTGTTTCATTATGTGGGATTACAGCAGCCACATTCTTTCCGGCCCAGCTAATCCCCTTGTCCCAAGCTTACCCTTCTGCCACCTTTCCCCAGTCCCGCCACCTGTGGATCAAGGCACATTCGAGACCTCACCGACCTCACCCTCACCATTTGAGGTTGACGTCACCCCTGTGGCTCTTTCCCCCTAATCCATTTAGAGCCCTGGGAGAGAGGTGTCTTTGGGGAATGTGGAAGGAGGGTGGCAGAGAGGGAAGCTGAGGAAGAATTTCCGCGTCCTGCTTGTTCTGAGCTGCTGCCAGAGGAGGTGAGAAAAACAGGTCCAGGTTTGTGTGGAGGTGCTGAACTTTCCAGACATCTTCTGGTTCGCATGATACTAAGGCCCTTTAACCCTTTTCTTGCTCTGTGGAGAGGCTGTTGTTTGTTTCAGTCCTGTGCCACTACTTCGCCTGGGACTGTGGACGTTGGCTTGGACTTGAGGCACATGGAAGAAGGGTATGAGTATGGGTCCTGCATTTGCCTTTCTAGAATGGGGGAGTGGGAGTGGCCTTATGAGACTCTACCAAGATTTTAAATGGCAGATTGCACCGGGAAGCGTTCATTGTGGACCTCTAAGGCTGTTCAGTCAGGTGGAGAGCACCTTGCATAGGAGCGTGGGCCCAAGGAGCCTACAGGAGCTGAAATCCATCCTCAAGTCTCTCTGTCAAGCCAAGCACCCTCAGGCACAAACATCCACCCAGAGGACCTCTTACTAAATCATCTGCCCACAGAGACCACCTTTTTCTAAACCACACAAAGAAAGGGTTTCTGGAGGCCAGCAGCACCCACACGTAAGCTGGTGTTCATTTTCTTCTTCCCCTATTCTTCTGGTGCCTTCCCTCACTGTTGGGGATCATTTGTGTGCCTGTAGGTCTCCTTGATTCTCTTGAAAGTTCTGTTAAAGCCAGGGGCCATGCCCTATTCATATTTATTCCCTTCCTTCTCCCCAGTTCTTTCACCAAGTGTTTCCACATAGGATAGGCCCTGAAACTGCTTTTGAAAGACAGAACCATTCTAAGAAATGTGAGATATCCTGTGGCCCAATACACTCATTGCTCGGAGGAAAAACTGAGGCCCAGAGAAAACCAGTGACTTGTCCAAGCATAGAGACTAGGACAAGTTGCTTCTTTCCCTGACACCCAATTTGGTACCCCCTTTTACTTAAAGAAGCAGCCACAGAGTCCAGGGATGGAGGCTGAGAACAGTCTTCAGGCCCAGGCTTGCTGAGATCAGCCAGGGACTAGTGCCTCTGTTTTCCACAGTCGCGGGTCAGAGTCAAGGAAGGGACATTTTCCGAAAGGGCAGACGAGGGCTGAATAAAGCAAGAACGCTCCCGCCAGACGCAGAGGAATCCTTGTGCTGACCTCCCCCTATCTCTGTACATCTTGTGCAACACACACAAGGGGGCTACTTGGGGCAGCTTTCCAAGCCACACACCCAAGTCAGCCAAGTTCTCTTGGCCTTGTTGGAATCTCGGCAGACGAGTCACTATGAAGGCAAGTCAGCGGGTTCAAGGGCAAGGCTAGGGGTGTGGCCGCCCACAGCTTGTCCCAACCTGCAAGTTGGTCGCTCCTTCTCAGCCTTCACTTGGCCTTTCTTTGGCTTTTCTCTGAGCTCATAATACCCCTCCTTCTCCTATGCAGCCCGCCCTTCCTTTCCACCCACACTCCTTTGAGGCACCTGATACTTACACCCTGGCTCCCACTGGCCTCCCATTTACCCACCCACTTGCCCCCACCCTCTCCAGAGCAGCAGCCCATGAGGAATTTGTGGAATGTCCCCAGGAAACTCTACCATGGTCCAAACTCCATAGCTCTTTCAACACAGGAAGGAAAATAAAGAGAAAAAACAGCCAAGAGTTTGGAGAGGGGAGGGAAGCAGGGTGCGTCAGAACCGCTCTTCCCTGCCTCAGGCGTCTGTCAGACTGTCAGATTGCCCTCATCCAGTACAGCCATAGGAATAAAATGTCCCTGTGTGGGGAAGTGTGGAGGTAGTGGGGACTCACTAGAAGTGGCATGACCATGAGGTGCTCCTATGGGCTGTCCCATGCCTGCTCATATACTGTTCTCTGCTAGACTCAGAGCATTCCAGACTAGGCTGTGGCCTTCTGAGTCACAAACATGTGGAAGGAACAGGCAGAATAAGGATGAGACCTCAGAACCCAGGTGTGTAATACCTGTGTAAGCTAAGGGTCAGTGCATCACAGGTGACAAGAAGACAGGCCATGATTCACCCAGGGGTCGAACAATGGCAGAGAAACCAACCATGGTAGTGTGATCAACCTTGAGGTCTTTATTGAGTAGGAAAATTCACAGGATTCGCTTAAAGGCTGAATGGAACAGAGAAACTAATGAATTGACTAATGGGTGAAAGAGGAAGGCTTTCTAGACCTTGGGTACCAGACTGAGAAGGAGCAAAACAGTGCACGGAAGGTCTAGGGTGCACAGAGGGGTTAGGAGGACTGGTGAGGGGAACGTCAAGGTGGAGTGCTGTGAGCATCCGGCCATGAGAAGACCAAGTGAAAAGGATCTTGGGATTTTTGCTGACTCCAAGGTCAACAGGAGCCAACCATGTGATCTAGTTTGAAGTTAATTAGTCTTCACTGTGCTAATAGGAGAAGAACTCCCAGGTCATGAGACGTGGTGGAGTTAGGCCATGTGAAGCATACTCTTAAGAGGATATTAACTCAAGGAAAGAAGCGTAAAGAAGCAAGACAGCTTTCTTCAGATAATATAATTTACTGAGCATTTATTATGTATCAGGTGTTATTCTAAGAGCTTTATGTCTATTAACTCACTATTAACTCACATAATGTTGATATAACTCTATGAGGTAGCTGCTGGTATCACCTCCATTTACAGATGAAGAAATAGAGGCCAAGCAAGGTAAAGGCTTTCATCTGAGGCCACAGAGCTAGTAAATAGCAGAGCTGGGATTTGAACCTTCATCACCTGGGTTCCCAGTTTGTGTGCTTAGCCATTAGGCTGTGGAAGATGAATTAGACGTCCTTGGTGTGGCCCCAAAGGGGAGAATAGAACCAATGGGCACAAGTTACAGTAAAGCACATTTGCACATACTCTGAGGAAGAAGTCTCTGGTAGCCAAACTGTCCCAGCATGGAAAGAATTGGCTCGGGGCGCCTGGGTGGCTCAGTCGGTTAAGCCTCCGGCTTCGGCTCAGGTCAGATCTCACATTCGTGGGTTCGAGCCCCGCATCAGGCTCTGTGCTGACAGCTAGCTCAGAGCCTGGAGCCTGCTTCCAGTTCTGTGTCTTCTTCTCTCTCTGCCCCTCCCCCTCTCATGCTCTGTCTCTCTCTGTATCAAAAATAAATAAAACATTAAAAAAAAAAGAATTGGCTCAAGAGAGAATGAATTCCCAGTCAGTGGAAATATTTTTTTAAAAATTTTTAAATCTTCTATTTATTTTCAAGAGACAGAGAGAGACAGAGAGAGACAGAGAGAGACAGAGAGAGCAAGTGGAGGGAGGGCCAGAGAGAGGGAGACATCTTGGCCAAGAGAGGGCATGGACAAGAATCTGAAGCAGACTCCAGACTCTGAGCTGTCAGCACAGAGCCCAACGTGGGATTCATACTCACAAACCATGAGATCATGACCTGAGCCGAAGTTGGACGCCCAACAACTGAGCCACCCAGGCGCCCCCAGGCAGTGGAAATATTTAAGCAGACACAGGATAATCACCCACCAGGGATGCTCTAGGGGAGGGGGGGGGCTCCTGCACCCACCACGTGATCTTTATGCCACCACTATTCCAGTGACTCCATCAGTAGAGGGGCAGCTGTGGCAGAGAGGTAGTGCAAGGAGAGGGAAGCCAGAGCACCCTGCAGTGGGCTTTGAAGTCCCATACTGTGTTCAGCTTGCTTTCAGAACGTAGCAGAAAGCCCTCAGCATCCAGGAAAAGGTGCTGGGCACAGACAGGACAGGGCATGGCCAAGATGATGGGAGCAGGCAGGCCCGGGGCAAGATGTAGGGGAGGGGAGAACAGGGTATTTGGGGAGGGGGGCACAGCGGACTGTGATGACACCCCCTGCTCCCAAGCTAAGGGCAGGCTGGGAGTCTGGAGAAGGGAGGCAGGGGGCTAATGCCACAGCAGATGGAAGAGGCATCGAGGTCACAGGAACTGCAAACTCAGTTCATAGACTTCCCAGCTTGAAGGGAGGAGCCCAGGAGGCAGTTCGAGCCTAAGTCGTGGGGCATAGGCTGGAGGTAGGCCAAGGAGACAGAAGCTCCCAGGACACGGGAGGGAAGACTGTCTCCAGGTTTGGGGCAGAGTCCTGGGTCCTTCTCTCCCTGTTCCAGTCCCAGCTTTATGTCCTTGCCACTTAGCCCCTCAGCCCCAGGGCCTTACACAGTAGTGGGACTTGTTGGCTGTCTGTGCCCTGTCCCCACTGGAAAACTCGCCTGCTGCTCAGGGGCTGGTGACATGTCCTTTACCCTGTCCCTTCAAGCACCATGAATAGCACCCTCCTCAGACTTCTCACAGCATGTAATTTTGCTCTGACAGCATCCGACATGCGAGCAGCTACTAATGTGTCCACTTATCTTGAGATTCGTGGATCCTGAAGCATAGGGACCCTCTTTTTCATATGTATGTCACCCTTTCCCATGGTCAGATGCAACACCTCTCATACATTAGGTGCTCATTAAATTTATCTTCGATGTATTGGGTCCCACCGTCATTTCAGACACCTATTTGTGCTGATTGGAATAGAACCAGACGTCGCCAAGAGTGACTGCTGTTGACGTGGCCGGTTTGCAGGGGAAGGAAGTAACGCTTTGGTGGATACGTCAAGGGAGGGGGTGGCAGCAGGATGAGGAGTCAAGAAAATGGGAGAGCTGCTGGTGGGTAACAGGGAAAAGAGTCTGAAAAGGACGTTTGGAAGAGGGTGGGCGGTACTCTCTGACACGGTGACCGGGGTAGAAGAAGGGGACAGTGTTTATACTGTTGCCTGGAGATGCCCAGAATAGCGTGGCAGCCATCTGCCTTCCTTGGATCAGATGTGGGCTTGCTGACAGCAGGGAGCAGGTGCAAAGGCCCAGGTAACCACTGCCCTGCCCCCACCCTGCCAGTCCTCTGTTTATCGGATTCTTGGACAGTTTCAGAAATCCCCAGAGATTCAGCCCTCTTCCAGATCTGGGGAGAGCCCCGGCCTCTTTGGGCACCACCTCCTCTCCCATTAGCTAACCAGAACAGCCACGGAAATGCCTGTGAAATTCTTGAGGACAATTCTGTCTTTCCCTAAGGGACATACGAACCAACCCAAGGTCTCCAGTCCACAGCCCACAGGAAGCCCAGGCGTCCCGATCCCATTCTTTTTTTTCTAATTTCCCAAACGGTTTGCTAAGCAAAGCCAGGAAAACTGAAGCTCTTTTGCAGTAGCGGCTTAGGCGCTGGAGAGAATCCATCGAGAGCACCAGAGTAATAACTTTCCTAAGCTCCAGGGTGATTGCTCAGTTTTTTGAGAACACTGATTATTTTCAGGATACTCTTCCAGTTTTCATCTGAGAATACTTCACATGCATACGGCCATTGCCCACTGCGTCTCTGCCCCATTTTACAGATGTGGAAAACTGAGCCACAGAGATATTAAGTATCCCACCTGAGGTTCTATGGCCCCTCCACTGGCAATATTGACATTGGCGCGTACACATCCTCCCCAGACTCACAGAAGTTCCTAACCTGTTACTTGGCTTCCTCATGGGATGGGGTTGTCTTGGCGGACAGAAGGCCAAATTGGATGAAGAGCTGATGAACATGCCTTTCCGTCTGTGCCAGCCCCACCAAACAATAGCCACTCATTCCTCTGAGTGGAAATGATTCACTCATTTGTCAGTGTGAACCCCGGATCAAGTAAACAACCGGAGCTGCAGGTCCAGGTCTCGGAGACTTAGGCTCTCTTGGCCCTCGTGACAGCCCACCCGAAGCCCTACCCCTCTGAGGGCATCTCAGCAATGCTGGGGGCTGGGGTAGTGGGGAGCAAGCCCCCTCGCCCCCTTCCCCGGAGTCTGCATGGAAGAAGATCTGGGGTAGTCGCTCCGAGCTCACCACCCCATCCCTGGTAATGAGTTTGGCTCCCTGCCCAGGCTCCCGCCGCCAAACGCGCTGTTTGTTTTGTTGTTTTATAGGCCTCTTGGGTCCCAAGAACCGGTCTTCTGAAAGCTGGGAACGGCAGCACTTGGTTGGCACCAGGAAGGAGGCATATTTTTACAGAATCCCACCACCCCCGGCCACCACATCCCTCCTCTTGACCATGACAGGTGTAGAGACAGGGGGTTTGGGTTTCTATCCAGAGCCCCAGCTGACCCTGGGGGAGGAAGTCCTGATCTCCCAGAGTCATTCTGAATGGGGAGGGACTACAGATTCATTTATTTTGTGCTGCTTTGTACAGCTCCATACATGCTCCAGTCTTGGACGGTCCCTATAGGAAGCATCAGGCTGTGTGTTTAGCGGGCTGCTTTGCAGTCCAAGAGTGAGCCCCTGGAGCTCAGGGCTTTATCTTAGGACAGGTGAACCATGGGAAACTGTGTTTCAGGGGCAAGGGTGGGGAGGGGAAGTGATTCAAGCTTGCAGAATCCAGGTGACCCACATCGTTTACACAGAATCTTTAAGGGGCCAAGGTGCTAAGGGGCAGAGCTCTCATTTGTAGGAAAATACAAAGCACATCCTTGGAGGCCATTGAGCCTTGCCTGCCTTCTGATACAGGACATGCACATGTGTCTCAGGGTCAGAAGGGACCGCCAGAGACCATCTAGGCTGTTCCTCTGCCTCCAGGTAGAAGCCAATTTGTGTAGGAAGAGTGTCTGGGCTTCTGGGATGGAGCCCTGCCTGCAGTTTCCCTGCCCTCATGTAAAACGTGACCAGTGACAGTACGTGCCTCCTGAGATTCTGTTGAGAACTGAGTGAGATGCTTCATTCCTGAACTAAAAACGATTGAGTACCGACTATGTGCCATTTTCTGGGTATGCAGTAGTGAACAAACTGTCAAAAAGGTGTGTCATATTGGAGATTGTACCTTACTCCCGGAAGACAGACCAAAAATAAATAAATTAAAAAGTAAGCACAATATCTAGTATGTTAGGAAGAGAAAATGTGCTAGTAGAAGGAAATAGAGCTTAAGGAAATAATCCGTGTACAGAATGGTGCTAGGTTTGAGCATATTTGCTCGTTTTTTGTTGTTGTTTATTTTTGAGAGAGAGAGAGAGAGAAAGAGAGAGAGAATCCTAAGCAGGCTTCAGGCTCTGAGCTGTCAGCACCGAGCCCAACATGATGCTCAAATCCATGAACCACAAGATCATGACCTGAGCCAAAGTTGGATGCTTAACCAACTGAGACACCCAGGTGCCCTGAGCATATTTGCTCTTAAATATCACTACTAGTGTTACTGTTTTAAAATATTTTTTCATAATATTTATTTATTTTTGAAAGAGAGAGAGAGAGACAGAAAGACAGAGCACAAGTAGGGGAGAGACAGAGAGAAGGGGAGACAGAATCTGAAGCAGGCTCCAGGCTCTGAGCTGTCAGCACAGAGCCCAATGCAAGGCTTGAACTCACCAGCTGTGAGATCATGACCTGAGCCAAAGTCAGATGCTCAACCAACTGAGCCACCCAGGTGCCCCAATCACTCCTAGTGTTACCTAACTTGTGAGCCTCAGTTTCTTCTTCTGTGGAATGGGGTAGTAAGAAACACTGCAGAGTTGTCCGAAGGACTGAGTGAAATCATTTATGAAAAGTGTTTACTATAGTGCTTGGCGTAACTATGCTTTGCATTATTATTACTAACATCCCTGAGGCTTTCCCTAAATTCCACTTCTTGTCTGACTCCCTGGGGGCAGTGGAGCTGTCAGATCAACCTCCTTTTTTAGTGACATGTTTGCAAGGTCATATGGAGGAAGAGAATCCTGTCCCCTTACCCCAGCCCTGAGTCATGGGAAAAAGTACTTAGAAGACTAGACCAGCTGAGCCAAACTAATCTAATCCTGCTGGACACTGGCACCCAGCTGCATTAGTCACCAGTGAGAGCTTTCCGATAGTTCCACCAAACAATATGAACAATATGCCCTCCTCAGGGCAGGGCCAGGGGGAGTGTGCAGTTGCTCTTGCAGCTTTGCAGAATTAACTAGAACAGAGCCATTCCTGTCCTTTGCATACCACAATATCCTAGCTCTGTACACTCTGCCTCAGATTAACTAGGGAGTTGGAGTGGGTGCCTAGTTTCCTCAACTAGTCCATTGACACTGTCTTGCAAGGTGGCTCTGTGTGTCAGACATGGGAGATATAAGTACCTCATGCAGAGCCTGATGCATAGTGGGTGCTTAATGAAACAGCAGCCATTGCTGCTGCAATTGCTATGAATGTGACTCACACTTCTGTGCTATTACCATGCAGTTCTTCCAGGGCCCAGTTCCCCTTGGGTTCTGTTATCTTATTAATCCCATAACATTTTCTGATGAACAGGAAGGGTTGGTAAATTTCTCTGCTCTGTCGCAGATGATGATGCTGAAATTCAGAGAGGTTAAGGACTTGCGCAGGGTCATGGGGTCAATGAAGGGAAGATGTGGGAACCAGAATCAGGGCTACAAATACTTCAGGTGGAGATGGGCCCAGCCTCTATCTAGGTCACTCCTACAGGCCAAGATGATGAAGCTGAAAGCTTGCAGCTGCTTAAACTCAGTTGCCTTCTTACCTTGTGTCCTTCTATCATGTGCTCAGAGAGGCAGGAAACACATGGAGATGCAAGGTGGTGAAGGTCGATCTCAGTTTCTGTCCTTTGGAGCCTTTCCTAGCATTCCATGCCTCTCCTGGCATGGCCTCCAGAAAGGTCTGTAGGCGTCAAGGTGGGGCGGAACTTCAGGAGCTGGGGCCTCTGTGCTTGTCCCGATCAGTCCCCACTTTTGTACCACGTTGTGGTTTTCTAAATGGAAGGTTACTGTCACCAGCTAGGTGTCCCCATTTCACCTGGAAGGACAGGCTTTAGCAACAAATCGGAGATTCTCACCTTTACGGTTCAGGGGTAGGTGAGAACAGCAGCCCCTCACTCCCGGAAGGGGGAGGGGCCGCCGAGGAGCTGGGTCCCAGCAGGGGGCAGGGCCCCCAGGGAGAAGGTGGACGCCCTCATACAAGATTAGAATCCTGCCCTGATAGTATAGCTGGAAAGGACCTCCGAGACTGGTCCAGCCTACAGACTTCGGGCAGGCAGGCGAGATAGCGATTGTTACATTTTATAGATGAGACAGTGGATACCCAAAAATGTGACACGATCCACTCAAAATCACTCAGGTTCTTAGCATCAGAGGCAAGACTCAAATCCAGGGACTTTGGATCCAATTTATGGCCTTTTCTCTTTTTATGGAAAAATAGTCCCTCTGCACAAAGCCTCAGATTAACCTCCACCTTTCCCTGGCACAGAAGCATTCCCTGAGCAGAACATATGGGATCGTTCTCTTGGGCACAAGAGTCTAGCTGAGCTTTCTGTCCCAGGCTTGACTTGGGGGGTGGGGGTGGATGAGGGGAGCGGTGACCAGCATCCCTGAGCCCTCATTCAACATGCCTTGGGGATCTTAGCTGAGCCTGGCCAACAAAATGCTTGTCTTGGGGCTGAGATGTTCTGACTGAATTGAGAATCTCAAATCTTACATGTTAGACCTCTCTAGACATGCCATGTTTTTGGTATTTGGGGGGGGCGGTGGTTTCTCTTGTAACTTTAGCACCTACTATGTGCTAAGCACTGAGCTAAGTGTTTTTTCAGTTAACCCTTTTACTACCTATTTTCCATATGAGCACATTGAGGCTCAATTGAAGTCACATAACTGGACAGAGTCACATCACTACTTAGTGGACAGCTGGAATGTGAGTCCAGATCTGGGTCCTGACCTGTGCTTTGTTAACCCCTGGCTTTGGCACCTTGTTGGTCTTCTCCTCCGTCCCATTGGTCTGTCCGTAACCTACCACCTGCCCTTCAGAGGGAAAAGTGGGAGGGCCGATGCTTTGCACTCTTTCGAGCGCAAGTGGCCTGAAAACCCAGGACACGGCAGCTGTCACCTCAGCACACGCTGCTTTGTACCACCCCCTCAGGCCTCCTCCTCCCCCCCCCACCCATCTTAGTCCGGGCCACAATGGATGGGGTGGCAGCCTTTTGTGCCACACACAGTCCCCAGCTGACTCCCCTTTCTCCAGGCACCATTGTTTGCCAGGAGCCTTCTGAAGGGAAGACAAAGGAGTGTGGCTGACAAGGCCAAGAGCTGCCGTGTAAAGCGTGGGGCCTCGGCCCATCACCCGTGCGTGCCTCGGAGCCCCCGGGCTCTTCTTCAAAGATGCTGTCTGGGATCTTTTGTGTGCCAGTCATACCCATTCAGAACTGGCAGGGCAAAGGTTCCAGGGGGGTGGTAGGAGAACACTGAAAAATGGAGTCATTTGGATCTGGCAAAATTGGAAGAGACATTAATGCAATAGTTAACAGCAAACCTCTGCTAGGGGGATGGGCCTGAATGCTTGTTCTCTGTTTATGGGGCTTATGCAATTCCATCAATATTGATGCCTGATGCCTTTGATTCTGACACTAATCATTGCTATGAATTAAATTTGCAGCCATATAATTAGGATTGCTATTAATAGGGCCCTGAGCTAAGCACTACGATGCTGCATGTCTTTTTCTTGATAGAAAATGGCATCCTTGGAACTCTGCTAATGGGGCGCACCTGGGATTTGCCAAGAATGATGTGAAAATTATACATTCTGTATTTGTATTGGGCCTTTACCGAAATACCAGCCAGCACAGGTGAGGCTGGAGGAAAGGTTGTCTCCTGCCCACTGCTATGGGCAGCAATTAGGTGTATCCCCCGTTCCATGAAGTCTTTAGGAATGGATATTCCAGAGCCAATGGGGGTTGCTTATGGTCAAGCCCTTGGATAGTTCACAGTCAGGAAGGTCTTCCCAAAGTCTAACCTAATGAGAGTCCTAAGGGATTAGATACGACCATGTCTTCTTCAGACTTTAACGTGGCTATGAGTCAACTAAGCGAAGAGAAATGTTCCTTTACACTCTATGCGTGGTTGAAAGGGGCTGAACTCCTATTGATAAGCCCAGTTGAACCTCATTTCTAGGCAGCTGATTGGGCAAGACCCCTAGTCACAACTGATGCCAAGGCACCCTCACCCAGAGAGCTCTCTAGACCACAGAGCACCGGTTAACCTCACATGTAAAAGAACTCGCTGCTACACATGGTAGGAAAGAATGAATTGTTTGTCGTGATGAGATACTTTCTAGGTAAATTTGTGGCATGTTTGTCTCCTGGGGAGCCTTGTCTGTGATTCTCAGCAGGCCCCCAATTCAGCAGTACCCCATTCACCCTCAGCCTGAGTAATTCATCACGCACACAAGGCTTCTCTAACCCTTTGCTAACAATAGCACATGTGGTAACCCCCAGCCCCCTCCTTATCAGTTGAAATTATAATATGTTCCAGTTGACATAAGGGATGCATTAGTCCCTGCTCTTTTGACCTTCTGACTGAAAATAATTTTTCCTCCGAATCATCATTTATTGATTTTTTTTCTCCTTTGATACGTTTAAGTCATCGTGAGAAGACATTGGTTGAGTTCAAGTCTTAACCCTACAATTTATAAAGCATATGACCCCAACTAACTTGAAAACTTGGAGTTGAAGGTGATGATAATAATATTGACTTCATCAAAATACTAATAAGTTTCAAGAAGTATCTGAATTGTTTATCACAGGTCTTCTGCACCAAGGAACATTCCCCACTTCCCTCTCCTGTCTCCTCTCCCAGAGACCCAGGTACGGAAGATAAAGGGGTAGCTCTTGGTACCCATGGCTTCAGAAGAAGATCACTTTATCTTCCTCCCCTCCTCAGGGAAGCACATGGAAAAATAGTTCCTCCCAAACAGATGGTGTGTTGGAACATGAGTTCCACACGCCCTCAGTCTTCT
The DNA here is from genome assembly GCF_006229205.1 of Suricata suricatta. Taxonomy (NCBI): domain Eukaryota; kingdom Metazoa; phylum Chordata; class Mammalia; order Carnivora; family Herpestidae; genus Suricata; species Suricata suricatta. Next base: position 142,216,204 of record NC_043702.1, read on the forward strand.
CACCACTCACACTGAAAGGCTCAACGGGGGCTCCTTGCCCTTCTATAGGCACCGTGGCTTCTGCTGGTTTCTCTTACTCTCCAGTAGTCCAGGATCTTGGGTGGACTAAACCCATCCTTGAAGTCAGGGTTCACAGCTCCCACACTACTCATAGGGTATTCACTGGGTACTTCGAGGCTGCAGAGAAAGGGGTGAGACCCTCTGAACATCACCTAGAATAGAGGCTCTTTTTACACAGGATCTGTATTCCTTTCTGCTGTCTGCCCCACACATCCACTCTACATATGACCACTCTATGCAAGTATATGTTTAAAGGCAGATGTGTGGACGGCCAGGAGTTGGCCAATGGCCAACAGTAACCAGAGATGTAGGTGCCTTTTCATATAACCCCCTAGAAAACAGTGTGTGTGGTTGAATCCTCAAGTGCCTGAACTTCATTAATGAATTAACAAGTGTTCTACTATTCATACCTGAAGTTGAGGGGGAATGGAGATTCTTATTGGGTTATTGGTGGGGTTGCTGTTTTTGTTTCCACTAAGTAGAGCACGTTAATCAGAGAATATTAATCCTTTAATATTGGAAATTAGCTTGATGTTGTGCAAGTCCATGGTTACTCATGTATGCATTCAAGCACACATTCAACATAATTATACTCACCGCATTTGGTTCTCTTGTCACTCACAAGATCTTGGCTCATACAAACCAGACCCAAAATTGACTCACCCTATGAGGCAATATCATGCACCCACAGATCCTCCTGCACCTCCAGTCCTTCCAGGAGGTACTTTGGAAGCCATAAATCACTGACAGGCTTCAGTCTCAGACAGACTGGCGGTATTCTCAGAGGAATGGCCACAGTCAGAGAAACAGAGGAAAAAATATGCCCAACATCCCCCTACCATCAAATCAAAGAAATAAAAAATCTGTCTCCTTGGTGCCTCCCCAATATTTATGTCTGAGCTCAGCAGACACCCCTGGGCTGCAGCCAGTCTGTGTATTAGCATTAGTCCATTACACTTTTTATGATGCATGTTACCCACCCTCCACCCCACCCCCCGTGCAACATTTTATGACTGTCCTTTTCATTTCTGGAAAGAGCTTCACAGAATGGCAGATGCCTGCATTTCCCTACTCTTTGGGGAGCTATTTGTAGGCAGCCTGTCCCAGGCCATAAACAACGGGAGATAAACCACAGCCCTGGCAGTAAATGTATCCAAGGCCAAGGAGGTGCAAAAGTAGGGGGGCTGGGGTTAGCTTGGTGTGGTGTGTACAAGGCCAGTGGCCGGCGGGTCTGGGGTAGATGCTACCCACAGAAGGAGAGCCGAGGGGCTGGTGTGGACATGGATGCCTCCCAGATTTCCACAAAAAGTGTAGGGTCATCCCACTACTCTCCCTCATGCCTGTCTCCCCCGGTGAGGCCACTTGTCCCTTAACTGTGATAAGAACCAGTAAACTTTCCAGTGAGAAGAGGATCCTTCCCTTTGGTATCATTGTCTCCAGCCTGTTCCTATTGCTACATAGATTGCTATGCATCACTCATCTCCCGTTGATGCTTCTGGATCTTGGAGCAACACCCTGCAAGTTTCTCTTGCTTTCTCCCACCCTCTCTCCCCACCACACTCATCCCAACCTCTTCCTCCTCTAATAGTCTTTCCTCATTTCGTGCCCAAAGCCAACTCTTATCAATCAATCACCACCACTTCTAGATCATTAAAACTTCAGCCACGACGCTGGTGGCCATGGCTGTGATATTCTATTTCAGCTTTCGAGCTGCACCCACCAGCAAGTCACTTGTGGCGCAGCAGGAGACAGTACCTGGAGCCAGCTTTGCTCCACGAAAGACACCCCTGGGAGAAGAAAACCAAAATCTGAATGAATAATTGGTCTAGTAGAGATTGCAGATTCTTCCTACACACACAAACAGCAACTGAAAGCAAAGAATAAAGCAAAGATAAGAGAGGGGGTGGGATGCGGAGAAGAAAAGTTGGCAAAGCCCTGAATGATTAGCGCCTCGAATGGTTTTCTTTCTCATCAGCCCCATAGAAGGGGCAGGACGTAGACAGAGGATGGAGGTGATGTTCTTTTTCTCCTCCTTATTTGGTTTTGGACTCCACATCAAATGGGAAGATGTAGATGAAAGTGATGTGCATTTAAAATGTA
>NC_043702.1:142218463-142251500 GCF_006229205.1 Suricata suricatta
TTTGGGGAGGAGAGTATGGTTGATGAATATCATTGGGTCTGAAAAAGAGATATTACTTTCCCTTCATGCCTCCTCCTTTCCCTCTGCCCCACACGTACTCACATAGGCACACAGAAACAATCGAACAACATCCTGGAGGTCCCCCTTTGCCTTCAAGGTTGTTTTTTTTTTTTTGACATGGGTGGTGATTTTAGCTGGAGATTGCACCCTCCTGTCCCTCCCCAGAAAGTGTTTCTCATCTCACAAACACAGCCAAACCTTTGGCTGGGAAGAGGGTGGAAATATTTCTCCTACTCCTGAAATGTCTTGATAAAGATCTGCTCTCTGCCAGCCTCCAGCTTCTCCTCATGCTGATTTAGTGCGTCTCGTAGGAGGTGTGGTATTTGTTGGTAGCTCCTGACCAGTGAGCCGTTTGGACAGGGGGCAGGATGTGTGATGGCAAGAATATGGACTCTCAAGTCAGACCATCTTATCTCAAATTGTATCTTTGCCACCTACAAAGTAGCTGATTTTTGGAGGAATTGGTTAGCCTCCCTGAGCTTTGGTTTCTTTACCTGCAAAATGAGAATGATGATCCCTACCTTGAAGGGCACTTTGAAAATTAAATGAGGTCACATATGGTCATTTAGTGTGGTGCTTGGCAAAGGGTGGGTACTGGGAAATGCTAGCCAATATGCACGTCAGCCCCAGCTCGCTCTTTCCAGGGCCTCAAGCTGATGAGAAGGGATAGTCGTGCACCCTCCTGGTGGTCCTCCCTTTCTGCGCAGGATTCCTCAGGGGGCCTGTGCGTAGGTCATCCCAGGCGCCCGAATCCACTCCAAGGCCGACAACTTGCCCTCTCTCTGTGATGAGTCAGCTGATGTAGACCACGGCCACCACCACCTCCCCTGAGATGCTCATGTCAATAAGAGTCATCCATGTTTACCCGTCGATTCAGCAGAGACCCAGAGAATGGCATGGAAGCACTAAGCAGTGGTGGCAGTTGACCCTTTCAGAAGATGTATCATTTTAGAGAAAATCATTTAAGACTCCAGGGCTGAGAAGGATCCTCAAAATGTCCTCCTTATTGCCCTCACCTCATCACTGTCCTTTTGCTCTTCTCCTAGTGCTTCTCACAACAGAGGCGTTTTTAGAATGGATACTCATTCACTGAATGCCTACTATGCAACAGACCCTTTGCCCCACTCCGACATAGCCCACCGTCCCACCCTGGGCACAGTACATCCACCCTGGGCAGGAGGACATGCACATTGCCCTAAGGACCCTGGGAGGAAGAGCTTCCGTATCTCTCCTCTGGCTTGCCTTTGTGACCTCCTGAGCCTCAGGGTCCAGAAGATCCAACTTGATGCCCCACAGTGTGCAGTATGCTTTTGCATTTCTCATCTCAATCAGTTCTGATAACAGCTCTAGAGGTGGACGTTCTTATCTCCATTTTCAAGATGGCGTAGGCAAAATTCCCAATAGATTTTTCCATTGGTAAATCTTGAAGCCTAGATGTAAATCCTAGTTTTGTGATTCAAAGTTCCTACTACCCTCTCGACCCCCCATGATGTTTTGGGTCCCTTGTTGTGTCTTTCCTTATATCCTAACCTAAAGGAGCCATTCAAACAATATATTTGGAAAACTGTGGGTGATAAGTCATAGGACGTATAAAGGCTCATAGGACAAGGGCCCTTTCTTCAGATACCTACAATCCATTGGAAGGCATGGGACATGTTTGCCCCCTTCCTGCTTCCCCTAAAGACAGGACATTGTGTATCCTTCTCTCAAAGATTCTGCCTATGCAGCAGCGGCCATGAGGCACTGTGGAGCTGGGGGAAAGGAGTCCAGGAATCAAGTGGCCCGGGCTCTAGCCTTGGCTGTACAGCCATTGACCTTGGGGAGGTCACCCCAGTCCCTTATCTATAAAAGAGACATTGATAATTCTGGTCCCTGCTTCACAGGATTAAGGGGTAGAGTAGTGAGACAGAGTGGGTGTGAAAACATCTGGAAAACTGTACCCTGCTGTCCAGATATAAGGGGTCGGTGCTGTCCACTCTCCCCTCCCCATTGTATTAGTCTCCTCGGACCCTCAAGATGCATTTTGGTTGCTCATCACCACGGTACCCTGACCATATGTCCTGGCGGCAGAGGATTGCAGTCACAGTCTATAACTGTTGTTCCAAAGCCTCCCCCCTCTCCCCATCAATTTCATAGGTCACCCATGTGATGGCAGGTTAAAATGCCACCCCCCGTTAAAAACAAAAACAAAAACATAGAATGAGCAAGACCCTAGAGAGAGAACCTGACATCTGCAGCCTATATACCAAAAATATGTGGCCTGGTAGTGCCCTGCAGGTGGCGGCGGGGGGAGGGGGCAGAACACAAGGAACTTTTACAAAATGGTTGGTCATTGTCCCAGCAGGAAGGGTAGCAACAGTTCGGGAGTGGGGGGGTACCCTGAAGACCTCTTCCCCCAGTTCCAGCTGTGGTGCTCTCTTCCAGGGGAGGTGTTTGATTGGTGAGGCCTTCAGGTTTGCTTGCATGAGCTCAGCTGGAGGGAACTGAGCCGTAGGTACAGAGCAGCAAAGGATGTCCGACTTGGGGTCTTTCTGAGGAATGCATCCGTTGTTAAGGTTCTGTGGCTGCTGCGCCCCTGCCTTCCAAATCCAGCCTCTCACACACCACGGAGCTGAGATCAGCGAGGTAACAGACATCTTCCTGCGGAGGTCTCCCACTCGGCCCTGCCAGTCTGGGAGCCATTACTTTTTCCAGATGTGGAATAATTGCAGGGCTAATCACACCTGGGGTTTGCTGGGATCCACCTCCAAGGGACTCCGGGCCCTTTTAGTTAATCCTCATGACGGTCACTCACAATAAAGAAGAAAGTGGGAGACCCTGAGTAGAGGAGATAAGATAGCTGCCCAAAGACACAGCGAGCTGCCTTTCATTTCAGCTCAAAATTCTTAGGTTCGCAAAACACAGAAATGTGTCTCTTGTCCCTCCTCCTTACTTCCTACAGGAGGAATTTTGCACAAAATCACGTTGCAATTCTCAGAGCAGCTACCTCTCTGCAGATGCGGGGCCACCTACTCCTCCCCGCACCCCTTTTTCTCCAGCACCGCCCCCTGCCTCCAAAACCCACCTCCCTGAAAGAGGTCTTGACACTGTCATTAAACAGCTGCCAGCAACACCTGCAGGCATTCTCCCTTGCAAAGATAACTTAAAAGAAAGAAAGGAAAAGAATACTCAACAAGAAAGGCTACAGGAAGTGTAGTGGTGGGTTCGAAGGTTTTTTGGTTTTTGCCAAATTACCTTTACTCTGCATTTCTCTGCCGATTCTCCTTTGCACTTTCCACGTTTTACTTAGGAATCCCCTCTTCTAGTCCCTACTTTGAAAGTCAAGAAAAGAAAACCTGTTTCAGGATTAAATACAGTGTCAACATGTAGCTAGGATCTTCATACCTTAAGAAAAAAAAAGCCACAGGGGCTGTCTCCACCCATTGAAGGTATAATAGTGGGGGGTGGGGGGGAAGAGAGAAGAACCAGTCTTTCCCTCCTCGCTTCCTGGGCCTCCTTCCAACAAATGCTGATGCAGGCTGATGAAGATCGGCTTCTCAGAACCTTGTGCCTAATGATAACCGCCTTAGAAAGTCATTACTTGAGAGGCTTTTCCAGCTCTGTTCTCGCACCCGGGAGTTTCTGCTGTTTATTCAAGAATTGGTCACGGGGAGACCCATCCCGTCTTTGCTCATTGCCCCAGGGCTTGCTAAGCCTTGACAGATGCCTTCAGTGGGCCCCACCATCCTGCCCACAGGGCCTACCCCCCTTGGAAACAGCCAGCACCCCATCCTTACCCACACCGTCCCTCAGTGCCATGGAATCCTGCTGCCCAACTCATTCCCCCCTGCTGCCAGCTGGAGCTCAGATACTAAGCCTATTATTTTTTTTAAAGATGATAGGTCAAAAGCAATGGATTTTTTTTTTTCTTTCAGACAGAGGCCAATGAGGAATGAAGTGGCAGCTTCAGGAAACTGAGCTGTATTTTGTGGTTGCCAGGGGCCTGGAGCCTGGTGAGGGCTGGAGGGGTTCGGTTACTGGAAGCAGAGTTCAAAGGAGCTTTGCAAAGGTCAGCCCGAAACTGTATTTGTGGGAACCATCAAACCGATGACTAGGCTGCTTTTCTATTGTGTCATGGAAAAGGCTTCTAGGGAATTCCTGCCAAGTCTTTAGAAGAAAAGATATATATAGCTAAAGATGTGTATATTTATAGAGAGATGTATGGATATATTTATGCCCGTCATGCCCATTAGCTCTGCAGGGAGGGGGAGGGGGCCGCTGGAAGGGAGAGTACAGCACCAGGGTCTCCCTGCAGCTTTTCCAGGCCCGTGGGAGGAGGAAAGAGAGCATATCATAGAAGGTTTGGGAATCTTTGGCTCTCATCCCCAAGGGGATGCCCCTGAGAGAGAAGCTCCCCAGTGGGAGCCAAGGCTGTGAGCCCTGAGTTTTCTTTTGAACGATTCAGGCAGGTCCCTGCGGTCTAGAGGACATTTTGGAAGGAAATCTTTCTGGGGGTCTGTGATCCCTGAGTAACCTAATCCTCAGAGTGGAGTGTGGGAGGCAAGGAGTCCATACGGGAAATTGCAGGGATGCCGAGGGGGAGGGAGAGAGGCCTGAAGGCTTGATGCCCCCAAAGAAGGGATGGAATGGCTCCGAATTCATTTGCTTTCCACCTGTGGGGAGAAAGCTTAATTGGCCTGTTGGCCTTGGAGGTGCCCAGACCCTGATTTTAGAGGCACTGGGAGACTTGCCTACTTAGCTGAGACCATCTGCTGCTCCCCCAACCCCGGAGCCTGGAGGCTTACTGAGAATGGGCCAAAGATCCTTTCCAGAATCTCCCTGGAACTATGTGGTGTGTGTGTGTGTGTGTGTGTGTGTGTGTGTGTGTGTGTGTGTGCGTGAGACCTGTGTATGCCCATGCATCCATGCATGCACATGTGGCATGGGGAACCGTGTGTGGCATGTATGTGTGTGTTCATGTGTGCATGTGCTCTTCCTGACTTCTCTCCCCGTCAGGGGACCTCTCCAAGTGGGCACAGCAGCTGGACCCACGAGTGAGCTGGGTGGCAGGTCTAGCTGGGTGTGCCCGGTATCTGGCTCTGCATCTCTCATTCCATCTCTATCATGTCAACAACTTTCAAAACTGACTGAAGCATAACCGCTTGCCTCCCCCCTCCTCCCCCGGTGTCCCTCTGTTCCCATCCCTACCCACACCCACCCCAGTGGAGGCCCGGGGTGTGATGAGTAAGTCAGGCCGGCTAATGACACTACACCTACCTTATCTCAGAGTGCCCTCGGTGTGCCTTGCTTGTGTCTACAGCTGGAGGTGGGGATGGGAGGCAGGATATTATTGCAAAACCCATTTGGCTGTAGCTACCACCTGAATTCCTCCTCTTCTGCGGACAGTGCCCCACCCTCCCCAGGCAAATTGACTTAGCAGCCTACTGGCAGAGAGACTCAAGGTCTAAAGAAAGCATACAGGTTGGCAAATGAACAGAAAAGTTGTGACATTCTTACACCTCCACTCCCTCCTCCCACCTCCACCCACCCCACCTGGCCCAGCTCCCCCCACCCGCAGCCTGTGACCAGGGGGTGGGAGGGGGTGGCCATGGTGCAGCTGCAGACATCTGCCCTCCCTCTGTCTCTGCCACTTCATTTCTCGTCTGTCAGCAGCAGCTCATGGCCGCTGATGGTCAGCAGAGTCAAAGAGGCCCTGCGGACCTCTTATCCGGCTCCCTTTGCTCCCCGTCCCCTGCTGCAGGAGGTTAAGGGGAAAAGAGGAAGAAAGAGACAGGAAGGCAGAAGCAGAGTGAAATGAAATGTTAGTGACATTCAAGAAAGTGACTTCATAGGGCTTCACTGCCCTCCCTCCGGAGTCAGGATGAACCTCGTCTGCTTTATAAGCCATCAGTGACTTCTCCCCTGTCTGAGTCATCAAACCCCAGGGCCCACCCCCCTTCTCACCCTGCAAACAGGAACACATGTGCCTCTCTCATCCAATGGCAGGTCCATCTGTGACCTTTATTCTTCTGACCTCACCCGTGAAGGGGAAGGGAGCCCCAGAAGGGCTTTCACTCCCTGTACCAGACTGAATATATTCTCCCCTCCTCCCTGACCTCAGCCTTCCCATTTCCTCCAGGTACATGGGAGGAAGAGAGGAAAGGCTTTCCCTCTGGGCCAGGATATTGGCAGCCCTGACTGGATTCCACATGTGGAGAGAGCCTGGTGGGAGAGGACAGTGTTGCTTCTGATCCCAGCCCCTCAGTCTCTGTGGGCTCCCCCAGCCAGGGAGGTGACCACCCTGTGAAGTTATGTGAATTCATGGGGTCACCCAGAAGCAGATTCCCCCCAGAATGGGCTGAGCTTCCCCTCCCAGGGTGAGCAAGAAGCCTGCCCTACTGGATGCCAGCCCTCTCCACAGCTCTGTTCAGCCTGAGGCAGGTCTTCGGGCCCCTTTCCTTTCTCACAACCACAGAGGACAGAAGAAAAGCCTTCATTTCTGCTCCCAACCAGCAGAGGCTGGCGGGTGCACCTCTGTTCCTGTCCCCATCTGCAAAATGAGAAGGTTGCACCACAAGACCCTTCTAGAGCTAACCTTCCACGAATGGAATTTCCAAAAATGTCCATTCCTGTGGGCTGAGCAAAGCACTTTTCCTAACTATGGAAAAGCAGCAGAACCCTCTTGTGGTTTTCCGGTGGTCCTGATTGCTCCAGGAAGGGACCTGAGTGAGCTTCTCATCTTGAAGGAGTCGAGCCATTTGCGGCATTTGGAGCTAAGTGCTGAGCTGGATTGTGCAGGCCCTGGAAAGAAAGAGGACAGAGATGAGGTAAATTGGCTTTTGTTTGTGTAGCAGCTAGAGCAGTAAGGACCTCAAGTGAGATCGTAGAAAGAACTTCCTACCTCAGCCGGCTTCTCAGGAGGATCTAGCCTTTCCTCGCGAAGTTTCCGGAGAAGAAAATTGGAGGCCTGCATCTGCATCTTGAGTTCTTTTTCAGGGCATGATTAAAACACATGTTCTCCTCCTAGCTGTACACAGCGCTGCCCAGCCCCAGCCCTGGTCCCTACCTTCCCAGCCCCACGGAGGCCTGGTCTGCAGATGGTGGCAAGAGGTGGGCTCTGGGAGGAGACGGGGGTCTCACCAGAGAGCAGGGGTGACATCTCCCCCCCGCCAGCCCCTCTCTGACTTCTGACCTCTGCACCTCTCTTGCTAGTGATTCCTAAATTACCGAGCTGTCTAACCCTCTCTGGGGAGGAGAGGAGCAAACAGGGCTGACGGGAGGTGGAGCAGAGAAAGTATGAGGTGGAGGTCAGGGGTCGTTTCACAGTATGTTTTGGCAAAGGAGGCCTGTGGAGCAGCCAGTGGGATCGGACTTTCATCCTTCCAGAACTTCCCCAACAAGGAAAGCAAACGCTGTCACTTGAGCATGCGCTCTGAGCAACAGGACTCCCTGCCTCAGGGTCGGGCCACCTGGGAGGATGTGATAGCAGTCAGAGTCTTGCCTTGTGCCCCTCCTGCTACCCCTCTTCTCAGCCTGGGAAGGTGACAAAAGTGCCTGGGAAGGCCACAGCCTCTCTTTGAAGGGGCTGCTCTGCCCTCAGAACAGAAGGGCTCCTCAGCGCCTGGGCAGGACGGAGCTTCCGGGATGCTCCTCACGGCCCTGAGTAGCGCCATGTTACTCCAGTGAACCACGCGCATGCGCAGATCCGCCTCCTGCGAGGGTCAGTTAGGGTCTAAAAGGAAAGAAGCAGAGGTCATGGGCTCAGGCCTGGAGAATAGAGTTTCCCTGCGGAGTGAGTGCTGAGGTTGGGGATGGGGGTTGGAAGTCTGGGAGTTTGGGGTTCCAGAGGAACCAGCCCCGCAACGTACCTTCTCAAGGGAGACACCAGGGCCTCACCTGACCAGGACCATTGCAGTTGTATTTCCCCTGCTGCCTCCGCTCTCCTGTCCACACCCCAGCTTAGGTGTCTTAGGTGTTCGCCCCTGCTGCCCGTGCCCGCTTTGGGGTGAGGGGTGGTGGCCCCAAATAGAGACAGGAAGTGGAGCTCCTGAGGTGCAGGGCCACCAATGATCTGGTCTTAACTGGAGCAAGTCTCTAAAGATCTGGGCGCCGGCATTGTGTGGCTTGTTTCCATGCTCTGTCCACCACTTGCTAGCTGCCTAACTTTGGGCGGGGTACTTAACCACTGGGATTCACCATCCCCTCCTCTGCAAAAGGGAGATTCCCTGGAAAGTAGATGCAGAATGTATGTGCCGTCCTTGACCCATAGGAAATGCACGATCGGTGTTCGCTCTTTTGTGTTCTGTTTTGTCTCCCAGCTCTCTTCTGTGTTGGTGGCTTGGTGACAGCCCGCTCCCAGGCAGCCCTAGCCACTGCCATGGCACGGACTGAGCGATGAACCTTTTGCTTTCTCCCTGCTTCCAGCCATCCAGGCACAGAGATGCCCGCTCAGGCCCCTGACCCCAGCCCCTGGCGCAGAGGCCTTTCCTCTGTTGACAGCCTGAAGACAGGTCATTTTTCTTCTCTTCCCATGTAATGGCCTTTACTCCCCTACCCATCACTCCCTTTTCAAACCTTAATGGCTTTAACATACACACAGTTCTTAAAAAAAAAAAATTTAAAAAAATAAAAAACAAGCCCCCAGTGAGCTGCCCCAAACCTCTTGTAGTGGAGGAGAAACAACCCAAGCACATGTTCACAAGTCACTGCTTGTGATGACAGGGGGCCTTGTGCTAATTTCCTCCTGTGTTTAAAGCCCAGCGTGGGGGCAGGGCGGTGGGCGGCAAGAGGGAAGAGATGGAGGGCTTGGGTATTTGGTTGTTCCCTTTGATCCTTCTAGAAATGCTGTCGTATTTGAGGAAATATTTCATCCTGGGGAATCTTGAAGAATAAGAAAGATGGGTTACGTGGGTGGCGGGGGCTGATGTGGAGGGAGAATGCTACCAGATGACCTTTTCTCTCCTTGAGATGCTGAATCTCCACTCTGTCTTGTTTCTCTGAGCAAGGGAGGGAGGAGATGATCTCTAAGGGAAGACCCTGGCTCAGAAGTATTCATGGATTTGCTGAAGCCTCCTACCCCAGCACGTATGGTTTCTGCATCTGATTTCTCTTTGTGGCCTCCCCGAGAGGCCTGGAGGCCAGCTGGGCCCCAATGCCCTCACCTTCTCCTTGTGGGCAGCATCCAGGGTGAGCCTCGCAGGCTGCCTACGTCTGGCTATCTCCTGGCCTCCTGAGCTAGCACCTAGTCTGCAAACTGAATACCCCTGGGATGATCTTTTAGGCATGGAAGGTGGGCACTGCCTGCCTCTCGGCTGCCTCCCCAGTCATTCACCTGCCCAAACTCAGGGCAGACCCCCATTCCAGGAGAGGGGGGGAGTTGACTGACCACAGGGAGGGTCCAGCAGAAGGGAGGGAGCGCCCAGGGCTGGGAGCCCCTGGCTGCACATCCACCCATGGAGACAGAGCTGGCCAGGATCCAGGTTTTCCTCTAAAGCAGAAGCAAATGCACCAAACCCGCAACCTTACCCCTTGACCGAAGCCAGCAAAGTGCCTGTCTGACCTCATGATTTTGGTGCTATTATCATCATTATTGGTAATATCGCCATCATCATCCTGTAATTTACCAGCTTCAATGGCTGGAGGGCTCAGGCCCCCTCTGGGTGTTCATGTTAAGAGAAAATGAGTTGTGGCAGCCTCCCACCTCCTCCCTCTCCCCCTTAACACCCACAGGGCCTCACCTCCTGTTCTGTCACCACAGACTCTCTCTGGCCGCTGCCCAACATGCCTTCACCCTGGAGGGGGGGCACTGTGTGGCAGGGTGAGATTCCAGGGCAGAGGGGTGGCACATATCCCTCTTCTTAGAGACAAGGAAAAGACTTCAACTTTTGCCCTAAACCAGTGGTTCTCAACTCGGTCCTGCCTCCAAATCCCGTGGAGACCTTGTTACGGCCCAGATTGCCGGGCTCTGCCCCCAGAGTTTCAGATTTAATGGATATGGGACCAGCCTAAAACTGTGCTTTTCTCAGATGCTAAGTTTGCGAAGTCCCAGATGGTGCTGAAGCTCTCATTCTGGGGACCTCACCTTGAAAACCACTGCCCTAAATCATCCTGAATGATGATTGAAGGAGTGAGCCACCTGAACGCCCTGTCTCCTGCCATCCTCGTGGATGCAGGTGTTTGCATCGTGCCTCATTCACTCCCCTCTACACTGGGTTCCAACCCAGCAGACAGAGGGCCCAGGTGGAGTGTGAGGTAAGACAGTGCTGCTTGCCCTCTGGCATAAGGACCCCTTGGAAAGAAGGCAGAGGCAGGCAGCACCCCCATCCCCACCCCCGGAAGATTTGTTCCTTCATTTGGTATTTTAGGCCTTCCTCAGGGGGAGGCAGAGGCCAGCCTGACTCACTGAGTAAACCTTTGTCAGGAACACTGGGCCCCCACCAAGCTCTCCTCTCTCTTTCTTCCCCACCTGTTCCTCTAGCTGAGCTTCAGGCTCAGCAGAGAGTGGCAGCGTCCTGTGTACACTGTCCCCACGGCCATGAGAGGACAGGTACCCAGCGTGCTCACTGTGCGTGCTGATTCTTAAAGCAGACCTCCCACAATTCCATGCGGTTGCTTCTGCCCTCCCCTCTACTACAAAGAACTCAGGGCTTCTCCTCCAGAAGCAATGCCCTGGGAGCAGAGATTTCTTCTTTCATCCCTCTGGTAGGAAGAGGAGGAAAGAGGATACGGAGTGACATTTTGTGAGCTCCAACTACTGGCAGAGACCATGCTAGATTCAGTGCACACTGTCCACTAGCAGCACGAGTGTTTTCTCCCTGAGATTTGCCAAAGCCCCAAACTTGTTTTAAACAGCAGGTTCGAAAGCTCAGGACCCACACTACACCGAGATAATAAATAAAGGATGGACAGAGTCTGGCCTGGTAGGTCTCAAACTTGAGTGTGTGTCAGAATTACTGAGTGCTTGTTAAAATACACACTGCATAGCCCTAGGCTGGGGTGGGGCCTGAGAATGTGCATTTCTACCAAATTCCAGGTGGGGATGCTACTGCTGGTCTGCAGACCACACATCGGGGAACCCATAGTCTAGCTCTGTGGCCTGCTGATGTGGCTTTTGCTGGCTGTAACGCCCTGTTTCACTTCATCAGAATGTTACCTTCACCCCCACATCAAATCATACTCTTTCTGAATTCCTTTGATTTCACAAAGGAAAAATGTGACCAGCTCGCTAACTCTGTGTTGTTTCTTCATTCATTCAAAAGATCATAATTATTATCGTAAACACTTATGTAGCGCTTACTAAATGCCAGTGTCCTGGAGCTTTGCATATATTAGGTATTTTAATCCTCATAATGACGCTATGAGGTATCTGTAATTATTAGCCCTTCTTAACCAATGAAGCAACGAAGGCTCCTCGGAGAAGCGAAGGTTGTGCAGTCAGTCAGGGGCTGGGCAGGGATTCACACCAGGCAGGTGGATTCTAGAATCTAGAATCTGTACTTCTCAGCCGTCCTCGACTCACTGCACATCAGTTATGAGTTATGCGTTATGCTGAGCTCTGACTGGGTTGGGTGGGAAGAATACAAAAATGCAAGTCACACTTTGCCGTGTTTTAACAAATGGAATGTCATAGGAGAGCATGTGCCAGGGGCCGAAAGCAGACAGAACAACTGCCTTGGCCTGGAAAAGTTGGGGAAGGCATCAAAACAGAGTAGGCGTTCAAGCTCAGGTTATAAATATAAGAAAGAGTTCTCCGATAGAGAAAAGGCTAAAGGCTGCAGCCAGAACAGTCTCGCAGACACTGTGTGCACGGCTAGAGCAAGCACTGGGCCTGTGAGTGGCGTGATGCCCCAGGAACCCAGGGCTCCAGGAGGAAGGGAGGGGGTGGAGAGGGCCGGCCACTGCTGCGGCACGCAGGGGCCAGGTGGTAAGCGATCTGGAATGGCAGGCTCGAGGGTTGGACTTTGGTAACCGAGGGGGAGCTATTTAAAGTCTTTGAGCAAGTCAGGGACATAATCGGATGTGGAACTGTGAAAGATAACTCCAACTCCAAAGTTTAGCCTTTGATCCGGTGTGGGCTGCATGCCAGACACACCAATAGCTAATCTCCCCCTGCTTCTTCAGTCACTCACTTCCCCTGAATAAGAGCACTCTTTCCTTGACTCCTACTGTCTGACTAGACAGCACTCGTTGACTGTCTGTTTCTCCCTTTGGGGCTTTTCTGGTTCTATTTCCCATTTTTCTCAAGCCTTTTACAGCTGGTATCAACCTAATTCTATCTTTCTTGTTCACTAGCTCTGACTCTTATTCTCTATGACCTCAAGATACTTGGGTCTTATTCTCCGTGACCCCAAGTCATATTATCATATAGCCTCAAAGTCCATGTTTGGGTTGACCAAGTCTCCAGGTCTGGCAAGTAAGGGAGTGCTTGGATACCTGAAGAGTACAAGAACTATAGTGGTCATAGCCCGATCTGCAGACATGGATGGGTCCCAGCATTAATTACAGGCCATTTGGACCCCCTCTGCAGTGCTCACCTCCACCGCACTTCTTTTTTTATGTTCATTTATTTTATTTTGAGAGACAGAGAGAGAGCAGGGGTGGGGCAGAGAGAGAATCCCAAGCAGTCTTTGCACTGTCCAGGTAGAGCCCAACATGGGGCCCCATCCCATTTCTCATCATGTGAGATCATGACCTGAGCTGAAACCAAAGGTTGAATGCTTAGCCAACTGAGCCACCCAGGCCCCCCGCCATCACTCCATTGAAAAGGCTTTGCTAGGTCCATCTCACCTGACTCATCATCAGACTGAAAAATGCTAATGGGAACTAAAGCCAGGAGCAACACCCTTCGACCTTCATTTCCTCACCTGTTAAATGACACTAGACCTTTACTGTTTATTCAGCAGATAGATTTACTTTACATTAACATGACTTTGAAAGCGTTTTGTAAACTATAAAGCACCAGAGGTGGAAAGAAGGTCCATCAGGCTGGTTGCTTGAGACAGAAATGGAATTGAGCCATCCATCAATTCACTTCAAACAAAACCCCAAGATACCACTCAATGGGAGGCCGACCCGTGTCCAACCCTATAACTGTCCTGATGAGTCCCTTGGTATCTTTTAACTATCTTTTGAACTGTAAGGTCTTCTGTCTTGGGCTGTCAGGTCTTTTTGGCACTCTCTTAAGAAACCTGCCTTTCTCATATCCTTTCTCCAGCCTGACCCTTGGCCCTGGGGCCTCAGGTTGTAGCTCTCACCCCCCCAGAGGGACTGTGGCTAACCTTCCCAGATTTCCAGGCCTTTCCCCAGGAGAACAGTGACTATTGGGGTGGAGGCAGCTGGCCCCAGACCTCCCAGCAGAGGACAGAACCAAGCAGGATATAGAACTTGCCAGGTTGCCTAGAATTTGAAGAGGTACAATGTTAAGCCTCGTCCACCCTAGTGGGACCTTTTGGAGGTCATTTACCTCTGTCTTCTCACGGGCCAGCAGGCTTCTCTCCCTTCCTCTTGCATGCTGGATCTTTTGTCTCCCATTCTAGAAGATGCCAGCCCGAGGGGGATCGAGTGGTGAAGGAAGGGTGGACCTCCTCCCAAAATAAGTGGCTCCACTTGCCGACAGCTGGGTAGAGTCCATACTTGAGTCCACATTTCACAGTCAGTGCTGAGCTGGGATGAGCAGACCTGAGTGGAGGACCACCCCCACTGTTCCTGACCTAGCACATCCCTTCCCCTCCATCCGCCGCCCATGCTCACCCCTCAGCCTTCCTTTGCATTCTCCCTCAGGCGAGCATCTGAGTCCTCTTCAGGTAAAGGGTCTCCAGATGTTCCACATCACTCATCATATGCCTCCTCCCAACGATTTCTGCTGGGTCAGCCAGTTGGCTCACTGCTGGAGGGCTAGTCGACGTGCTGTGCAGTTCTGTTTTCTACAGGGTCTGGGAGCTCCCACAGAGCTGCGCGTGTGCTGGGTTCCAACTACAGCTGGCTTCCAGCTGACCCAGCTCTCTGCAGTGAAAGCAATTGGCCAGGCCTGGCCAGAGAGCTCCCGGCACCAGCGAGGTATCAGACCAGCAGGGGCCAGATCCGATTTTCTTTACATCCCAGAGACATTGAGGGAGATGAAGAAATATGCCCTGATTTCCTTGGGGAGGTTTCTCCTGAGACCATTGAGGTGAGTTCTTTCTTGATTGCCTCTGATGCCCTTCTTCGCCCTCCTCCTCCTATTTTGTCCCACGCCCACTCCCGCCCCTTCTCCTCCATATGGCCTCCACATCTGGCCGATGACCATTCAGAGATTCCGACAGTGCCTTCTCCCTTCCCTCAGCAGCCCTATGTCCTCCCATCCTCACCCGCTGTGTCTCCTTATGACTCTGCCTTCTGTGTTCCACCCCGCCTCCTGCAGGTGCCCTGTAAGAATAGAACAAGAACATGGGCTCTCCGAAGAGTTGTCCCTTCTCGCCCCTCCCACAGCCCCCCCACCCCACAACCCTAGGCCTCGAGGCCCTCCTTCCTGCATTTGGAAGCCCCTTTCACTGACGGAGGCCAACAGCAGACTGTGGGCTGGGCCCCTCCGTTTCCAAGCAAGCCCCAGACAGATTTGCAGAGACTGTCAGGAGTCTCATCAGGACTCTGGACTCTGGCCTCTGACCCTAGTACCCTCTTTGGAGGGGGCTCAGCATAAGGAAGAAGACCCAGATATTTCACTAGCTTCTCTTCTTTCCCCCCATCTGCATCCTCGGGCCCCTAATTCTGTCCCTGGTGGGAGTATGTGCCCGCGTCTATGTGTCCCTACACGCATCACATTTGGCCCCCTCAGGGCCCGTCTAGCGTTCCCAGGCAGGACGGAGCAGACTGTGGCAGCCGATGTGGCTGAGAGGTCTTCTGGCTGGCCCAGAGCTGCCCATCCCTCCACAGGTCAGGCCTGTAATGATGGGGTTAATTTTGCTTCCCCTGCATCTCAGCCCAAACATGGCTGGCTAATGCTGGTTCAGCTGGTAACATTTTCATTGGCAAAACCCCTGCCCACCCTTGAGACGGGCTCCATTTACACACACGCAGGGTTCAGAGCTGGATCTGCCCGAAGCCAGAGGGTTGGCCCAAAATCTTGGCCAGACTTGGCAGCTCAGTACCAAAGCACTGGTCTTTTTTCCCACTGCGTACAGACTGGAGTGGAAGGAGACCGTGCGTGGATCCTGGCTTTGCCGTGTGCTAGCTGTGTGACCTTGAGAATTTCAGTTACACTCTCTGAGCTTTGATCTTCTCATCTTCTGACGAGTATCATAACACTGGACTCACAGGACTTGTTGGAGGATTAAATACAATAATATATTCCCATGTAGCAAGCGCTCAGCAATTGCTAGTTAAGTCTGAATCTAAATGGTGCTCACGGTGTGAGGAAATAGCACAGGCTTGGTAAAACCCTTGGAAGGCCTCGCTGGTCCAACACGCGTGTGTGGCAGGAGTGGGCTAGCAGTACTGGAAAACACATTGAACATTTCCTGTGCCAGATTGGACTCTAAGAGTTGGGCACATATTAATTCATAATCCTGCGCCAGCCCATTTTACAAATGAGGAAGTTCAGCTTGTGGGGTTAACTACTTTGCCCCAAGTTATACAACAGCATCACACTACCAGGAGTCAAACTGGGTGACAGGGACTCCGGGCTTCACTCTCAACCAGAGCCCTTCACTGCCTTTAGGTGTGCCACTAACACAGCTCCAGCCCAGAGACGGCAGGGACTTACTCAGGCTCCTCCTGCCCTTAATCTTCTCTCTCCCAGGCCTGGGCTTCCTTCCATGGCATCGAGCTGATTGGCCACATTCCTTAGCAGGTGTTAGAGGGACCCATCTTCTGTAGCCAGCCAGCCCCCAGAGCAACTCACTTACCCCTTTCTCCTCCCCTGCTTGAGAAAGTGTCCCCTGAACACAAAGGGCAGCTTTGTTCAGGTTCAAGGTGATTGCCAGGTAAGGTCAGAGCCCAGCCAGCCCTCCTTTCTGTGCAGGTGAGCAGTGGACTCGGTACTTTCTGGGGGCACAACGAGGTCAGCTTTCTCTTCCTCCGGAATCTTTTAGAAAGAGAAGACCACTTCTTTGGGACAGTTACCACCCAAAAACTCAGAGGCCCAGCTTTCCCAGCAGTGAGATAAGTGTCAGCACGCGCGCTGTTCAGCCCGCCCTTGCTGAGATCAGCCTCTCGTGAGCCGTGGGCGTCACCTGCAGGCCTGGGCAGTGCTATGGGCATATCTAGCAAGTAGGGGCCTCAGAAATGGAAGAAGAGGGGACAGCAGTAAATTGTAAGTACTTAGGAGTTGTTCTTAAGGAAGCGGCAAAGGAAATATCTAGAAATAGAACAGAAAGGTCCCTTTCCCAAGGCAAAATGAGGGCCTTCAGGGCGTTTCCTAATACGATCCCACCTACCTTTCTGATGATACTTTCCAGGCCCAGAAATATTACTCTCTGAGTTAAGAGACTCCATACAGAGGCTTTCACACATAGGTCTGCAAGCGTAATGTGCTTTCTTCCTCAGTCACTCTTCATGATGCTAATGTTAATTGAGCACCTACTGTGTGCCAGACACTATGCTAAGTGCTTCACATGCCATTTCTTATTTATTTACTTGTTTGTTTTTTAATGTCTATTTACTTTTGAGAGCTAAAGAGAGAGAGCACAAGCTGAGGAGGGGCAGACACACACACACACACACACACACACACACACATGGAATCTGAAGCAGACTTTAGGCTCTGAGCTGTCAGTGCAGACCCCGACGCTGGGCTCAAACCCACGGACTGTGAGATCATGACCTGAGCCGAAGTCGGATGCTTAACAGACTGAGCCACCCAGGCACCCTGAAGTTTCGTATTTAATCCCACAGCACAATCCTATAGGTAGGAGCTATTATTATCCTCATTTAATAAAGAAATGAACATTTAGAGAGTAGATTAGGTTATTTACGCAAGTTTCTTAAACTCTCGGTGCTTCAGTTCCCTCACCTCTAAATCAGGGACTAGCCTTCATAATTTTATTTTGGGAGATGAAAGGAGATAGTTTCATATAAAATATTTAAAAGAGTATTTGGCCATAATAAGCATTCAGTAGAAGTTAGCTATGATTATGAGCACAATTGCCATTATGTCTGAAAGCACCCCACCCCATTCCCCAGATACTGAAATCCTACTAGTGCTTTAGACTGGAGCAGTGGTAATGCTATTCTTCTTCTTTGAAATACACAGTTTGCCTTTGCCTCTTTCCAAGTTCATCAAGTGCAAAGCAAACTTACCCACTTAAACCTTTCATCTGTGTCCCCTCGTCCCATCTTGCAGCCAGATTGCAACCCTCGATGAGATGGTACTGCCCAGTACAGCAGCACTGAAAGCGACACCCCCTCCGGGAAGTCTTCCCTCCCCGGCCCCAGCTGAGCCCTGAATTCCTGGCACGGACATCATCTGTATCAGGCCTTTACTCCCTGTTATTTTTCTTTTCCCATCTTGTTCTCTTTATTAGATCCTGGGATTCCCGAGAAAAGGACTGTATTTTATTTATCTTCATCCAGTGAGGATGTTTATCATAGGAGGAGCTTAAAGGACTTGCTCGTTGGTGGATCGCCCAATCGTGGTTAATTGTTCCTTAAAAACAGTACAGATTATAGGGTAGAGGCAATTTTCATCAGCATTAGGTCGCTTCCAAAGGCCCAGATAATTGTGGGATCAGAGGGTCCTGTTGCGAAGGCTATTTGGATTTGTCCACCAGATTCTTCCCGTCTTCTTGTGCTTGACTGGACTGGGCGCTTTGTGAACACCCCCACAGATAACTCTGGCCTGCTAGCCAGGCTCTTACCCCCCATTTGGCAGGCATCCAGCCCCACAGGGCCTCTTATTCCCCTGCCTCTGTGGGTGGCTGGGCCTCTCCCCCTGGCTGTGGTTCAGATCCCACCCGCCCCAGCTTCCCCTCAGCCTGTCAATCACCAGTCTCTGGAGATGGTCCCCAAGGCCCATCCCATTCTCCCCAGCCCCCAGTCACAAATGACTGCTCCAAGGCAGGCTGGTCTTTGTTTAACGTTCCTTTCATTTGACTTTGGGCTAAAGAGGAAGATAAATGACACTCTGTCTCTTTAAGGTAAAAAAGAGGCATTTTTTTAAAAAAAAGACCTCTATTTTTTTTCTTTGCCTTTTAAGAGGAAAAAAAAAATCCTCCAAGTTATTAGGGGAAAGAAAATCATTTGACTTAAGCAGCCTCTGGCAGTCTGGGGATGCTGAGACAATATAGCTGTCAGCATCTATCAGGTTTGGAAAACAAAGCCATCGGCATATGGGGAAATGAAGAGGGGCTGGGGAGTGAGAAGAGATGGTGAATATCTAATGAGGGACGCACCAGGCACCCCGCACCTCACTGCAGAAGTCCTTGGAGATCCTGGTTTCCGCAGTGGGCGGGGGCCAGAAACGTCCAGACATTTGGGGAGGGAGTAATAAGTCTGGAATTTAATAATTTTTTAAATAGTAAGGATTTTTAGTTTATCCAACCTAAGCCCTTTAGTTGGTGGGGGGCGAGGAGGGCAAAGAAAGTCAAGACCATAAAACAGAAGTGACTTGCTCAAAGCCACAATTGATTTGTGCCCCAAACCAGGACTAGAGTCTGCTACTCTTAGATGTGTGGGGTTTGTTCCCCTCTGCTGAAGGAAGTCCACTTTCTCACCTGTTGAGCAAGCTGTCTGTTCCTCCCCCACCCCATCCCCCAAGCACTGCCCCGAATCTGTCTTCCATCCCGCCGGGGCTTCTCCAGATTCTACACCTGTGATCCCCAATGTCAGCTCCAAGTCCAGGTCTGAGTCTCTCTGAGTCCTTGCTACTCCCAGCTCCCCAAGGCTGGGGTCCCTCTAGAGCGTATAGGAGAGAGGCAGCCCTCTAGGAGAGGCACTGTGGCTTATTTCCAGATAGGGCCACATGCATACAAAATAGACTTTTTGAGCAGAGGCCAATCTGCCCTAGGGCTGGGCCTCTGCAACATCTAGTCCACTGCAGGAGACAGAGAAATATCTATGATGAATCCTAGTCCCAGCAGCCCTCCAGGCTCATGGTCCACGCCTCTGCTGATCATGTGTCACCCATCTGAACTTTCCCTGGGTCTTGTCGTCACTCCATTAATCTGCACTTGTTTATCAGCTTTTTAGTACGTGTCGTGTCTGGGTCTGGAGCGTGTGGCCTGTCACTCCATCTGCTCTGACTCGCAGAGGTCAGCCTCTTCTTTCCTCTGGGTCTCTGCAGCAATGGGGCACGCAGGACAGGGAGGGGCCTGCCTTTCCCCCAGTGCCGCTGTTCTGCGTCCAATAACTTGGTCTGGAAGCATTGACAGACCCCAGTGAGGTCAATCAGAATGCTCTCTCTCTAGGGAGTTCACTCTGAAGAGTGCAAAAGATGGGCTAATGGTCAGGTTCCCCCAGTAGAAGACTGCCCAAGGGCCCCAGCGTCTTTTGAAGTGAATATGAGGGTAGAGTTGAGCGTCCTGGATCCAGAGGAGCCCAGCTTTCTGCCTCACTGATGTCCCACTTCTCACACCTGCTGCAAAGTCCTCTTTCCATGGCCTCATGTTAAAACTGGGACTTACTGGGATGGTATAACCTGGCTGTAAGTGGCCAGTTAAGAACTGTATGGGAGCCCATTAGTCTCTCAGGAGCAGTGTCCATCATTCTTAAAAGACCCACCCACCCAGCCACACACACACCCACACACACACACACACACACACACACACACACTTTATCTTCTTTCGGTCTTTATTTTCCTTTTTTCATAAAACGAGAAGTGCCCCAAGCATGTAGAGCCTGCTGAAGGCACCAGAAAGAGCCCTTGAATCTGACACCTGATTGTTTAATCCCAGGCTAGCTGTTGGGCTTTGGCCAAGCCATTCCACCTCTCTGAGCCTGTTTATTCTTCTGCAAAACGTGGCAGTTATACTCCATTGCACAGGATTGGTATGAAGATTAAATAAGAGAAATAACGTCCTTCAAGTGTTTCCTGAACATCTGCTACGTGTCGGTCGCTCTTCTAGGGGTTAGGGATACATCAGCGAGCAAACCAGATAAGATCCTCTTGCATTCTAGTGGCCTGTTTCAAGTTCCAGTGAGTATGCCCCTAACTGAAATCTGAGTGGCAGGCATTGTCCTGTCCCTCTAGGCATCCCCCTCCTCCGAACAGGTGTCCCCACTCGCCATCCAAATGTAGGTGTCACTGTGACCACTTTCCTTATCACAAAAGCAAAGGCCTGAATGGTTGGGCCACTTGCCCAAAGTTGCACAACCAAGAAGTAGCCACACCGGGATTTGAACCCAAGCCTTCTGACTCGAAAGCCCTGCCCTTTCCGTTCCACGGAGCTTCGTCATATAGCAGGTCCACATTGTCACCCATCTCAGTATTGACAACATGGGACCCCCAAAGCCAGAGAGTAATCATCTGGATGGATTGCAGGTGCAGGCAGGGGCAGCACGCCAGTGCCGGTGTCCACGTCTGCTGAGCCTGTGTATGTGTGTGGGGTTTCGACCATGATGGGGAGCTCAAGAGGGAGTTGGTATTTGGGCTGCTAAATAGCCACAATTTGTATTCAGCAGAAACATAGTCATTATGTACCCCTTGTGGGCCGCTGCGGCCAACTCCATTACAAGGCAGGAAGCTGATGGTGCTTCGGCCAAGAGCTCCCACCAGGGCTCCTGAGATGCCCTTCCAGGGGCAGGTGGGGGGAGCAGGTGGCAGGGAAGCTGGAAGAGAGGGGGACTGGACTTACGCACCTCATCTTCAGGTGAAGTGTGCCTCACCCCTCCTACGTCGACGGGCCTCTCGTCAGTAAGGCCATTCAAGTGCTCATTAGCACAAGCAAATACGCATCCCAGCACTGGGCAGGGGACACATGTGTTGATATTTAATTATATAGCGTGTGCTGAGTATATTATGGCCCCTCCAGGGAACGGCGGCTGTAGACAATGAGGTGCAATGGAGTCCATTCAAAACTACTTAGTTAATTAATGCATTAGCAGCTCCCGTTGCTATGAGAAGGCTGCAGGAGGCAGGACACAAGATATTTTCCTGGGGTCTCCTCTCCCTTCCAGTTCCTCTCTTCCTCAGAGCCCATATCCTTCCAGATGCTTTAGGAAATTCTCAGCGGTCAGGGCAGCCTCTGTTAGGAGCTGTGGTCCAAGATTTAGCGGGCAAAGAGGGTGGTAACTGGGCACTGACACAGCCAGGTGGAGCTCGGAAATTACCAGTGGATTCCCTTTGTCTGTTGGTGCCAGTCTCCAGGACCTAGAGACTCGGCAAGTCAACTTGCTGACATGCCAGCATAGCCCCGAGCCCCGCGCTCTATTTCGGGAACTGTCTCTCCCGCGGTAGCCGCAGGTGCAGAATCAGGTGCTGAGTTGCACAGAATCCTGTCGCCTGGGATTAAGAGTGGCTTGGGGCCCAGAGGAAGGGGTGCTGTGAGTGTGCCTGGTGAGGTGTGAGGGCCTGACGCCAGAGGTTAGGAACCCATCTGTGAGAACTGCCAGGAGAGAGACCCTTGGCCCCTCAGTTCCTGCCCACATATGTGTCCCCCACCCTCCTCCAGCTCCAGGCCTCCTTCCTGCCTGTGGTTAATTATCATGTCAATGCACGACGCCCTCATTTTGTGTTCTTTGCAAATCTCATTACTACACCACTTTGCACATTTGTTGATTTTCCTTTCCTCGCCCCCTGCCCTATGGACTTTATCACTCATTCTTTTGAACTCTCCAGAACAATTTCCAAATCAGTCTACATGCATTTGTCATTAAGCCTTGAAATTTTCTGTATGGCTTCCCTCAGGGACCAGGCTGTCTGGGCCCAAGGCCCACCCCCCCTCCCACCATCACAGCCGACTCCTGGTGCCTAGCACCATGCTGGGCACCGTGGGCATTCAGCAGCACCTGAATAATGCATTCTGTCCTCCTCAGCTCTTCAGGAAATCCCTAAGGCCGGTGATCATGCCTTTTTGTCTTTCAGAATTCCTGCTCCATCAGTAGGCAGAGCCTGTGAGGGTTCAGGTCTCACAGAATGGCTGTCTGTTTTACTTCCAATCAGCCCTTAGACAGCTATGTAAGGCTGAGATCTCACCTTAAGAGGTGGGGCTGGGGGTGGAATCAGGTGACTCTGGTGTGTGGGGTGGGGGGTGGGGGGAGTTCCCAGTCTGTTGAGATTTCTTTTTCCTCTTCTCCAAAACCTTGCTGTTTGGGGTTGATTTCTTGCCATTCCATTGTCACACCATGATTTCTTGCCGTACTCTGAGATATGTAATCTGCCCTTACCTGGGGTGATGGGCTGGGCTCCCTTTTCGTAGTCCTCTCTCCTTGGGCCATTGGAGACTGGTCTTGCTCCTGTTGGAAATAACCCTCTGTGTGTTTGCACAGAAAAACAGTTCTCAGCTGTCACAGGAAATTAAGCCTTAGGGGGAGCTTTCTGAACAGGAAGGAAGAATATAGTGAGCACTGAATCAGCTTGCCAATGAATGTTGTAGAAAATTTGTTCTCTTTAGTCCAAAAATGAGACCCGGATCTCCTGGCCCACATAGAAAATGGAGTCTCTGGAAACTTGCGGTTCCTATCGATTTGGGAATGCTGCAGCCGCAAGTTTCTTTCTGGGTCCTGAGGGAGTGAAAACTCGTGGCCCCAAGGCCAGCCTAGTGCTAGACCAGCCTGGGCCCTGTAGAGACAGCTGAGCCCATGGGCTTTAAAGACAAATGCCTAAGTGTCCATCAACTGATGAATGGATCAAGAAGATGTGGTTTATATATATAATGGAATACTACATGGCAATGAGAAAGAAAGAAATCTGGCCAGTTGTAGCAACATGGATGGACCTCAAGGGTGTCATGCTAAGCAAAATAAGTCAGGCAGAGAAGGACAGATACCATATGTTTGCACTCATAAGTCTAATAGGAGAAACTTAACAGAGGACAATGGGGATGGGAAGAGGGGAAAAAGAGTTAGGGAGAGGGAGGGAGGCAAATCACAAGAGGCTCTTGAATACTGAAACAAACTGAGGGCTGAAGGGGGAGGGGGGAAGGGGAAGGGGGGTGATGGTTACAGAAGAGGGCACTTATGGGGAAGAGCACTGGGTGTTATATGAAAACCAACTTGACAATAAACTATAAATTAAAAAAAAAGAAAGACAAATGGAATTGAATGAGGATTTGCCCTAGGCTGTTGGGGATAGCCCCAGGGGGTTGGTTTCTCCCACGTAGGAAGATTAAAAGAAGCAAAAAGTTGAGAGAATAAAGGATGGAAGATGAGCCCTGGACAGAAGATCAGAAAACCTTCACTGGAGTACGCACTCTCCCACTTCCTAAGTACGTGACCTTGGGCAAGTCTCATAAACTCTCAGAACCTTGTTTCCCCATATATCAAATTAGGATAATAGTTCTCACCTCGCAGGCATGTTATATGGCTGCAGTGAGGTACTGTGTGTAGAAACAGTTCAGAAGCAATAAAAACATTCTATAAATGCAGTGTATTATTATTCCCATCCATCCAGAACTTGGTTCCTTTTCTTGGCTAAGAGAATGTACGCTATAAAATGAATCAGAACCTGGGCATCCAACCCCCCAGGCAGAGAGGCCCAGGAGACCGAAAGTTGTCCCACCTGATACGCAGCTGTCCAGGCCTTTATAAACAGGCAAAATGAATTCCTCCACCTCCACACTCCTTTGCAAATTCAAATTCAAACTGATGGCTAATTCAAGTTGGAGGCAAGAGAGAAGCCAAAGGTCTAGCACCTGTGGTTCCATTCCTGACTTCCTGTCCCAGAGGCATCTCATCACTGTCATTGTCAGGGCAGGGCCCCCACCTAAGCCTCTTGGCTAACAGAGTATTTTTAACCTGCCACCTCCTTCTGCTTTGCCCATCTGCAAACAAGGGTCCTGGCGAGATAACAGAATCCATTAGTGCCGCTAGCGTCAGGCAGTGCCTGCTAAATACTTCTGGAGGAGCTCCCTCCCACCTGGACCCTCAGATCGGAGGGTGAGGCCGGCTGGGCCTGGGGCCAGGGTGAAGGAAGCTCCAGCTAGACCCTGAAAGGAGTTCATGGTCCCCCTGCCTGGGAGTTTGCTGACAATGGTGCCCTGGCTTGGTGAGACTAGTGGATTATCTCACCTCTAAAAGCAAAGATCAGAGGCCCTCCTCTTCCCTTTTTTCTCAAAATCCCACAAGGATTTGGGAAGAATGCGTGTCTTAGAAAATGTGTGGAAGTGGTGTCAAAGAAAGATACCACCAGGAGGAAACTGGTGGTAAACTTGCAGGAGGGAGGGAAAGAAAGGCCTACTTGCACTCTTACCTTCGGAGCCAGAGGCGGAGGGAATGGGACTCGGGTGGTGATGAGGCAGAAGAGTTTGGGGGAGCACAGGAGAGGCAGAGGTGGACTGACTAGAGGGGCTGACTGGGGAACGAAAGCCCTAAAGATCTCTTCAACTAAAGCTCTGTGGGTCTGAAGGTGTCCCCTAGCCAAATGTTCTGTCGCACACACACACACCAGCTCCCTCCTGCTAAGGCCAATTTCCATGCTAAACTGTTCATTATTGCCACCCGGCAGCGCTGCACAGAGGTGTCAGAGCCCATCAGTGTGGGGAGAGTGGACAGGTGAACACATGAATACATCCCTGCCCTGCGCTCCACAGGGAGGCACAGACCCTGGGGAAATGATGATGAGAGGCCTCGGTGGTGCTGATGTCCAAGGGTGGGAGAAAGTCATCCAGCCCAGAGGCAGGGCTCCCCTTCCTGGAGCAGGTGTTTCCTGAACATCTGCAAGCCCTGTGCTGGGTCCAGCACAGGGGCGCAGGACTGCCCACAGCACGGGCTGATGGAGAAAGGGACGCCGGCAGTAACAGCGTGAGTAGCTGCTTGTTACAGTGGTGAGCAGTTTAAAGACATGTACAAGGTCCTGTGAGCAGATGAGACCCTGTAACTAGGGAACCAGAACCACTGGGAGTGGGGAAGGGTGCCTGCTTCTGCTCCTACCCCGCTCCCCGTGTTAATGATCACATTCTTTCCCCTCCTTAAAGGGCTCCCGCCAGGTCTTTTTTTAAAAATGTTTTATTTATTTTTGATAGAGAGAGACAGCATGAGCAGGGGAGGGTCAGAGAAAGAGGGAGACATAGAATCTGAAGACAGGCTCCAGGCTCTGAGCTGTCAGCACAGAGCCCGACGTGGGGCTCGAACCCACAAACCACGAGATCATGATCTGAGCCAAGGTCAGACACTTAACTGACTGAGCCACCCAGGTGCCTCATGGCTCCCTGCAGCTCTTAGGATATATCTCAGGCTCCTGAGCACCTGTCACCCTGCCATCAGGAACGCTTCATCTCTTCCCATATCCCTTCCCCATTCTGCTACACTCACACCCCTTGGTTCTAGCTTTGCCTGTTCCCTTCTCTTCCCTAAGTGCCCCTTCTCAGCGCATACCTGTGCCTTGGCTCAAGCTATTCAAGAGGCTGCAGTCAGATTCCACCTCTTCAGTGAAGCCTTCCTGGATTTGCCCAATCAGCTGAATCCTTATCATTGGTGACATCACTTAGTGGAATCAGCTTTATACGTAAACTACCTAAAGTTTCCCCCCCACCCCCACCCCTAGGCAGTGTGCAGCGTGGTGAGTGTCACAGACTTTGGATTGGAACGACCTGGGTTCAAAATCAGGTCTGTGCATTTGCTGGTGGTGTGACTTCAGACAAGTAACTGAACCTCTCTGTGCCTTACTTTTCTCATCAGCAATACAGGGCTAATAGTAGAATCTAGAACCTATGTCATGGAGCTGTTGTGGGCATTTAATTGTTCTTGTGTGTAGAGTGTATTCTCCCAAAGAGATTCTGCCTCTTCCCATAATCTCTCATAATTTCTCCCCAGAGAGAAACACAAAAGACTCAATCTAGAAAGGGCCCTGGAGGTCATCTTGAGCAAATGCTAGTTTTACAGATCAGTAACCCGAGGCCCAGATCAATTCACGTAGCTGGTCAACGAGAGCGCTAGAAGCCCGGCGGTCAGGGATGCAATGCCTGGTCTAACTCCTATCTTTCTTGCCCCAATACAAATGCTATTTCTATCTTCTCATGAGAGAAGAACAGATGGTCAATGTCATCTCCAGCCTTGACTTGGCAGATCACTGAGCTACGTGTTCAAATTGCCCCCATCAGCCTTCCGTCCATTCTGTAAGTGGATCTTGAAGGCCCATGAGATCCTGAGCCCTTTGGTCCCTCCTAAGGAGGCAGGTTTTCCTAACTTCCTCTCAGGGTGCTGTGTGTTCTTCTGATAGAGAGCCGGGCGTCAGATTGAGGCTGGGTCTTACCAGAGACTCCAAGGGTGAAGAAGAGGCGCAACCAAGTCAAGCAGACCTGGGCTGGCCGGTCCCTGGTCCCCAGCCCACCTTGCCAGGCACCTAGGCTGCTTTCAGATTCCTCCCTTCACTGTAGATTTGATACAATCTGGAAAACGCATTAAGCATTACACAGAGTAGTTGACGCGTAATTAATAAAGTACAGATTTTGGCTGGAAGCCTCAACTTTAAATAGCACCAGGACGGGGGAGAGGAAGGGCAGGCAAGGGAGGCTGGGAAGATGGCGCGTGATGAGAACCAAGACTGTTATCTCTGAGAATGACAGGGCTGCTTCTCCCTGAAATTAGGGAGGGGGTGGGGGAGAAAGAACAGTTTCATGTATTTATGTTGTGTTGAAAAGGGGAAGCCTGGAACTCAGAGAGGCTGTCTTGCCCAAGGACACTACCTGTCCCAGGACAGAGCCAGGGACCTGAGCGGGGGCCAACGCCTATGACACCTGTCCACACCTCAGGTCGGGGGAGAGACCACCATTCGTGTTTCACTGAACCTCTCTCTCTCTCGAGAAGTTTCACATTCCGGGCCTGTTTTTAATGTGAGAGATGTTTTAATGGCATTTTGAGACAGCCTGTTCCCTCCCTGATTCTCCAGAGAGGCTAGAGGGAGCTTCGCATCTTCTTTGAAGAAGCAAAAAAAAAAAAAAGGCCTTTCTTCTGCAAGCATGTTCAGAGAGCCCTTTGCTGCAGTTAACCAGCCTTCTGGTGTGAGGGGAGAGGTGAGGAAGGGGCTTGAGGAAGTGGAGGGAAAGGGGAGAAAAGGTTTCTGTGGTTAATTCAAATGCCTGGCCTCAGGGGCATTCTCTATTGAAGCCAGAGCTCCTGCTGCTTTCTGCCAGCCAGATCCCAAACTGGTTTTCTGAAGCAAAATGCAAATTTCAACCCAACTAATCAACCCTGACAGGGCAGATCACCTCCAGCCTGCCAGTCATTAACAAACGACCCAAGGCAGACCTGGTAGAAGAGGAGTGCCAGCCCTGGGTGGAGGAGGCTAGGGTGGAAGGTTCTAGAAACCTCAAAGCCAAATCACCATCGAGCGGACCCTGGACACCCAAAGGGAAACTGAGGTGCATTTCATCAGACCAGAAATCCTGATGCAATCCCCTCACTCGATTTGCAATATGTCCTTATTCTCTCTGCAAGGCAGAAATGGACCCGATCTTCCTGTTTAAACCACAGCGAATGGGTGAGGATGTGTGAAAGTCTATTATATTATGGGAGCCCAAGGGTCTTCTATGAGAATAATTAATCTATTAGTTATGTGACATAAGGAAAACAGCACTGGCTTCTAAGGCAGGATCTCTCTGTTATATTTGTTCCTGAATGCCCCAAAGCAAAAGCACCCTCTTCAAAATACTTCACAAATGTTTGTGGCCAGATTCAAGAGACCAAAAATAGATTTTTGCTCTAAACCTCCCAGAGCGTTGGTATATTCACCTTGCAGGTGGTAAGACACCGTAGGATGGGGATAAAGAGAGCTTCCCAGTCCTTCAGCCTGGTGGGCCAAGTGAGGTGCTCTTCTGGAAGCCAGACCGTGGTTCAGGGCTGTGATGATATCAGGTATCAGGCTGTCTTCTTAGTTTTCCTTTCTCCCCTCCCATGGCTGGATCAGAGCCAACTAGAACGATCTGACAATCAGTGGGACACGAGGGGTTTCTGCCCTCTACCTCCCAGGCTCCCCGTGCAGGCGCCTTATTCTCAAGTATCTAGAACTTGAACCCAGGGCCTTATACAGCTGCTTCCTCTCATGGGAGAATCAGTCAAAGATTCAAATTGAGGACCCAGCCATCAGACAGATCCCCAGCTCTGACCCTGTCTACTACTGGGGGCGGGGGAGGGTACTAAGGAAGGAGAGAAGGGATTGGGAAGAAACATGCTATCTCTAGGGCAGAGGGAGTGAGGGGGCAGCCAGGGGGAGAGGCCGGTTGGGTTTCACCAACATTCCATAGCAGGCTTTAGCCATGCAGCCGAATCAGAGCCGAAGGAGCTGCTGAGACCAGAGGAGCCTCAGTGTCGACTCTGGGCAAACCTGATAGCCCATCTGGAATCCATCCATGGCTTGCCTCCCTCCCCCACACCCTGAGCTCCTTGGAGGGGCCACAGTGGGGAAGCAGGGCCAGGCACCTCCACCAGCCCGCTGGGCAAATCCCACAGGTGGCAGCCCACAGACCACTGCAGCTCCCTTCGGGCTTTAAGCACTGGCCCCCGATGCACCAGCCATGTCTTCCATTCCTGCCCTGTCCTCTCAGAACCAGAGTGAGCTAGTCTTAGGGCTCAGAGTGAGCTAGTCTTAGGGCAGCAGAAAAGGGAAGGAGCCTCAGAGTTCTGGCCACGCCAGGGTTGTTCAGGGGACCTGAGAATACCAGCCCCTTTCCAGGGCAGGAAAAATCTGAATGAACATTACAGTAGCACCCGCCTTTCAGAATCTTGATGGAGGAGTCAACATGCGCTCTGCTGTCAGAGTCCTAAATCTCCCTGGATATTGATGTCCCAAACCCTCCAGTGTCCTAAATGCCCAGACGCACAACAGAAGGATCACCGTGCTGGAGGACATGAGGTTGTGCAAAGGACAGGGAGACAGACGACCAGCTGCATCCTTGTACCTTACCCGTGGCGATGCCACGGTGGTCTGCTTTGTGATCCTGAGGGAGTCATTTGCTTTCTCAGGGACTCAGTTTGTTCTTCCATCATAGGATACCCACCCCTGCAGGCTGATCCGAAGGATCACAGAGGGAAAATTTAGATGACAGACACAAAACATGAAATGTCCTTACCAGAGCATATTCTCTGCAGAGCGATAATAATGCAATGCTGGCTATTATCAAATGCCTACCTCAGCCGGGACAATCTGACCGCAGGGCCCCATCCGCTGCCTCGGGAGTCCTCCCCAAAGCCTGTAAGACAAGGAAGAGACTTACGTCTCCATTTGCCTGGCCTCTCTCCTACTCCCTGGGTCAGTAGGAGTCATGAGGGACTTGTCACCCATCCCCTCCGTGAGCAGAACCTTCCCTGGGAATCCCTTTGATCTGATGTGCTGGACACAGGTGCTAGAAGGAGGAGCCTGCAGGCTGGGGCAGGATGCCCATTTGTTGGAGGACCTGATAGGGTCAGAGGCGGCTCAGATCGCCAGGCGGGAAACGGGCCCATACCCACCACAAACCTCTTTCAACAATAAACTTTGCGAACAGCCCGTTTCCCAGTGCAGCTTCCTGCTCCGTGTTTGCCTAATCTGTCTGTCCAAAATCCCTCTCCAAACAGGAGGTTTCCTGCCCCGCACTGGCAATCAGACAGCTAATTATCTGGGATTAGAGATGGGATTGTGGAGGCAGGGGGCTTCCCTTCTAATTACAGGAAAAAATTAGCCCAACTGATGTTGGCAAGGCCACTGGGATTAGAATTGGAATCTAAGTGTGGACACAGGTCAGTCAGGGAGGTGGGGATGTCCTGAACTCTGGGCTGGCGTCCTCTCTTCTTGACTGTCTCCGGGGTCTATGAGATGCCAGTGGAAGGAGGGCTGCAAGAACATCTTTCCTGGGGATCCAGGAGAGGATGTGTGTGTGTGTTCACGTGTGTGCATGCATGTGTGCCAAAGAGAGCTGGAGCGGCAAAGGGGTGACAGAGGAGCAGAAACAGGGAATAGCAGGAGAAACCCAAGGAAGAGCAGGAGAAAGAGATGGAAATTAGAGGTAAAGGGAGATGGCTAGGAAGACAAACATACAGACGTGTTTAGACACCACCATGTCTCTCTCCACCATTGCTGTGGGCCACTTTCCCGTTCATGGGGGAGAAACAGAAAAGCAGCAGAAATAGGCTTCCCTCCTAACCACCCCCCTGCTCTCTTCCCACTTCCCTTCTCCTGGTGTCCAGTACACTGACGCAGCTTTGCCGGTGACAAATGCTCTTGGCCTGGCCAGGGACAAGGATAGGCTGGGGAGTTTGGACTCCACTAAACTCCGAGTGATCTTCAGTTTCTTCTGTGGCCCGAATATGGGGCTTTCTGCCAAATAGTCCTTGCCTTCTCTCCTATGCGAAGAATCTCCTGGCTCAGAGAAACCTTCACTCACTAATTTATTTATTCATGCTTCCATTTTGCAAATAGAGAACATTACTATGGGCAAGACCATTTTAAGTAGCAGAGCATAGTGTAATTTGAAATCGGGCTCTGAAGTATCTCCCTTCTCTCCCCTCCCACATGACGTCACCTCTCCTTAAACCATCGTAGGAGTGGTCCAGGCCCTCGCTCAGAGGGAACAACTCTTACCTGCAGAGACAGGATATGAGCACCCAGTGCAGAGACCTGAAAATGTATCCAGACAACATACTATGTAGTGCAAATTTATATGATGCAAACAGAGCGTGTGAGTGTGTGAGTATAATTATCTGTATGTATTCCCATCCCACTTCTTTCCAAATAAGGAGTTAGGTAACTTCTAATAAGAAATTTGGTAAGCATATGTCATGAAAACTAGCATGGAACTAGAAAATCCAAGGCATGTGAGGGGAGAGTGGAAATAAGTAGGCTAATCATAAAGCAAATATAAGCACCAACACCCAGCACCAGATTTGGTGGCCGAATGAAAAAGGGAAATGAGATGAACTATAAATCCTTACCCTTAGAAAGAAGTAACCCTATTTTTCAGGAGAGACGATTCCCAGGCATTACATTCTATACATGATTTATCATGTAAGACCGTAACAGAAATCAGGACAAAAGTTTGACATCAAAATCAGAGTGTCTTTTACATGATAATTTCAGACATTAACTCCCACGAATGTGCCCAGGTTTCAACATCCATGTAACAATCAACATCCAATTAATTATTCTCATGGAGGAACCAACAATAAAAAGCAAGTGGATAAGGCCATTTAGGAAAGTGAAGCTTGTTGGTTACGCTTTTGTAGTCCAAGTTCATGGCTCTCTGATGCTATAACTTGATTCAGGGATAGAATGTGATTTTAAGCACCCCACCATGCTTGGCACTCTGCTAAAAGTTGAATAAAATGAACTATAGAGATTCAGCTTCTACATCTGGGAATTTATAATTTTTGTTGGCACTTGTACAATGGCTCAGACAGCAGAATAAGAACATTAAAATGATAGACAGTAAGATGTTAACATCATACACAAGACAAAGGTGAGTGCATTTTCAGGAAGCATGTGACTTCATAAAAGATTGTATAATCACACTGACCCAGGCTCAAGTCTCTTTTGATCTAAGAGAGACTTATTGTGATCTAAGGCAAGCTACCTAACCTCTTCGAGCCCCAGTTTCCTCATCAGTGAGATGGGTTTTGGAGATTAAAGTAGGTACTTTTCTGTACAAGGCGCCTGGTGTCCTGTTCAGCACAGAATATGTGCTCAGTACGTGATAACTATACCCCATTCTAGAATTACTAAATAAGGATAGATTCCTGGTGTGGGGGTGGGTAGGAGTCATGAGCAAGACCAGGAGAAGATGAGATGTTCTCTGATCCCTGCCAGGGTGCCTAGGGACCCTTTGGCCCTTCCGAGAAATGCCCTCAAAGCCATCAGCTTCCTCACGGATGGGACTGTCCGAAGCCAATTCTGCATATGCTCCAACCCAGGCTGTTTCTCAGGAGGCCCCCAGTACCCCCTTTCTTTGCTCTGCTTCTGCCACAGCTTGACTGGGAAATCCTTGACCCTCCTTTCTGTCTTCTTTTTTCCTCTTTGGAAGTGCCCAGGGTTGGGTTTTGCAGCCTTGCAGGGTCACTGTTTAGGTGCGTCCTTTCTTGCCCAGCCCTCCAATCTGCTCAAACCTCAGTCCTCAGGTGTCACCCCTCCGCTTGTCTTGGGGGAGGCTCGGGGGTCACACAGAATGAGTAGCGTTAACTCCTGCCTCTCCTGAAGACCTCCGTTGTCCAGACTGGATATCAACTCCCCCCACCCAGCAGCCTCTAGGTGACAGCAAAAGAGGGTGAGGCTAGGAAGCCAAGAGAGGCTCCTTGCTCCCCCCACCATACCTCCCTGAGAGAGGGGACCCGGAACTCCCCTGAGCCACAGAGCTGGGGGGGGCGGAGAGAGAGGTGGATGCAGGGCATCAGGCCAGGGTCCAGGGACACACCTCTCTCGCCCACCCTCTCCCCTGCTGCTGCTTTGCAGCTTCTCTGTGCTCCCAGCTCACTGCCAAATTGTCAAAAGCTATGAGAGGCAAAGTGCTGCTCAGTTATAGATTCCAGTCCCTGGAGAGGTGGAGCACTCTTTTAAGAGAAAAAAATACAGAGGAGTGGGGGTGTGGGAGGGGCGGACAAGGGGGGCGCGTTGGTACTCGGCACAAAAGCTAAGCTGTAGCTCCTTCCAGCTCTTTGTAAGGAGCAGATTAGAAGTGGGTAGGTTTGCCCCAGCGGCCTTCTCTCTGTGGGGAGAAGCCTGGAGCCTCCCCCTCACTTTTCTCCTTTTCACAAAGTAAAAAGCGTTTGCATCGGAAAGCTACCATCCTTTTGGCCCCGGTGGCCTCAGCCCTGTGTCCCCAGCACAGGTCCTGTGGAGACCCTAGCAAAGCCATCCTTCCTCACTCAGAGGCCGCCTTCAAAGCCGGTCACAGACTCCCATGATGCACAGGGCTCCTGCTCCTTGCTCCTGCTGCTCCCTCCTCTCCTCCTCCTACCCCTCCTC